>NC_141029.1:27885000-28097500 GCF_052040795.2 Danio rerio | reverse complement strand
ATTTCAGATAGAACAAACAGGAAATAAAACCTCATTGTAAAAAAGTGTGATCCAACTTTATATTAAGTGGCCTTAACTAATATGTATTTAGACTGCAATTAATAATAATTTGCAATGCACTTATTGTGTAAATACATGTTTATACATTGTATTTATGCTTGATTAACAAGCATGTAAATACATCTGTAATTAATATTATTAGAATTAATTTCTGCAATTACATTTAGAATTATACTGTTGACCATCCCTTATTGTCAGGGTTGGGTGAGGGGAAATGGTTAAAAAGGAGCGAGGACTCAAATGCAAGAAAATGGGAATTTATTAAATAATAAAAATAAAATAAAATGCAAATAAACTACCCCGAGGGGGAAAACATTAACAAAACACAAACAAACTTGACTGGGCTGGCTGGTAAGGAACAGGGCTGGACAGACAAGACAAGGCTTCAAACAATGACATGTGATGACGAACTGGCACATTACAGGAGACATGAGGGGTTTATAAACTGTGGAAATTGACACAAACAGATGAACATAATTAACTAATAATGGGTTAACAAGGAGGGGGACTAGACAATAGACGGGAGAGCGCAAGAGACAGAGATGAGACAAGCCGGGAATGAAACACCATGCTGCTGACAGACGAAAACACAAACACGAGTACAAGAGCGCGCGCGTCCGAGGCACGCAGAGCCCGCGCGCCAGCATCAAGCGGGAGCGCGCACACTCTGCGTACACCCACGACGGCGCGCGCGCACACAGAGACAGAAACAGGACCAGACTAGGCTTGTAACGGTATGAATTTTTTACGGTATGATAATCGTCTAAAACAATACCACGGTTTGACGGTTTCGCGGTATACGGTATGTTACAAATGTTACAAAATAATAGAACAGTGAAGCAAATTTGACTTTTTCCAAATAATATATTTTTAGTTACTATAAACAACACCACTTACAATGAACAAATAAAAACATAAGAAAATAATAAATAATGTGTCAAAGTCCAAATAAACATGGTGCAAATCCTCAGTAAAAAAATAGATATAAATATTTACTATACTATAAATAGTTACATAACGAAACTAGATTCAATATGGAACATCCTTAGGTTTATGTGCCAGCATGGATATGGTTGTCTGTGGATATGGATTTGGATATGGTTGTCTGCAATGCAGACAAACAGCTGCACCTTCATTTGCGTCTTTTGAAAACAGCAAGAGCAGCAGTTCGTCTTTGCTGTGTCACTGTTTTGTCATGTTTCTGTGCTGCTGTGCATGCAAAAGTACTTAGTATGAGAATTATTTCATGCAAAACTTTTTTTTTTTTGCGTTTTATTTAGCCACGCATAAATGTATGCCTATCTCTCATTCCGTGTTGTTCAAAAAGCTCATTGTTTGGACCACAAACAAAAGCGAAACCTATGCTTATTGGTTGTGATATAGCGAGTTTGAACCAATCTGGGCATGGAGGAGGGACAATGCATCAATGTATCGTGTCTGGTTTGTCCGGAGACACAGTGACGAGCGTCTTTGTCAAATCAGCGTGGTCAAATTTTGATGACGTAACCGCACTGATTCCGGAGCCTCTGAAAGTCCGCAAATGTTATGTGATACAGCACTGGAAAGCTGAGATTCTCTTCTTTATGCCAATCTTTGAATTGTATGAATCGGATCAGCGGATCAAAAGTTATTAAACATTTAAAAGCAATACTTATTTTTAGCCGCGGGCGGCTGTCTCGGTCTTTAAGGGTTAAAACCGTTGATATGCAATTGTTCATGGTATGATAATCGTGCACGTTCAAATCGTGGTAGACCGTCATACCGGTATATTGTTACAACCCTAGACCAGACAGAGCTAGTGTCCGAGCTCTGCCACCAAAACAAGAAATTACAAGACTGGAGTGGCAGAACCCTGACACTTATACCATAACAAAGCTCAACAATAAGGGTTGCCCGATGGCCCGGAGCTAGTGTGAGAGATGCTTGGGACAGTAGATGGGATCATTACTGGCCCAATTGGAGTCACCTTTTGTAAAATAATTTCGAACTGCAATAAAATACTTTCCCATTTTCCATTTTTGTTAACACAGAATTTTGCTCATTATACATTTATTAAATATTTTACACGTTATTTAAATACATTATTTATCTAATTATTAACATTAAACAATTATAGACATTATTTTTGACACATTATTTAAAATATGTGGCTAAAAATAGCTTCTTTTTTTTTTTTTTTTTGGTGGGGCCAGTGAAAATTTTGGCAGGGCATGTGCCATTGGACCAATCAGAAAAAATCAGTAGAAAAAATCCTTAGCGTTGAATCCTGCTTAACCCACTCTTAAACCTACCCATACCAACAAACCTGTCTCTAATCGTACTCCTATCCCTCCTCAAGAGCACCAGAAGTGTTCTGCAATACATTATGAACACAGTAAGTATGTTGTATTTCTATTTACATGTAAGTACATAGTAGTTAAGGCTACTTGATCTAAAGTGGGAGAAAAAGGGTTAATGTCACAATGGGGAAGGTGTGAGCGAACGGCCCGCAAGGAGGGAGAGCAAGTTAAAAAGACTGGTGGACGAAAAGTAGGTTGAATCTAACATTTTAATAATACCTATGTCTTTGCAGTAATTGGGACGGAGAGACGATGCTTGGGAGCTGCCAGAGGGACACACGGGGGGTGAGATGAGCCTAAGAACAGTATACAAGCTCTAATTGAGAAAGTTAAATAAAAAAGTGTTAATTTCTCACCCGAGACGCTGACCTTGCCTTCATCTTACAGTTAGTTTAACCCAAAATACCAATTATGTCACCCTCATGACAGAACGTATAAGAAAACTGTTCATCCTGGAAACATAAATGAAAAATACTTTAAGAATTTGAGAAATGTTTGTCCTTCCATTGAGTTCAACCAGAAGTCTGCTACCAAAAACATTCATTCAGAGACAAATATCAACATAATAATAAAACCATAATAAACTGGCTTAATTCACACATTCTAAAGAAAAATCATTTCATATGATTAACAGAATTCATGTAGACTTTCTTTGAATATTAAGATTGACCTGAGAATATAAACAGAAGCTCAACCAAACCTCAGGGTTTCTGCAAGTTTCTTCAAATTAAATTTAAGACGTTTTAAGACCCGTTTAAGACCATTATGAATGAAATTTTAGACTTATAAAAGGCTAAACACAATTTTTTTTTCTAATGGTACGGTTACTTCCTTTTAATAGTTTTTGTATCAATGGAAGATCATGTAGGAATGTGTTGCTTTAATTTTCTTTCCCTGCTCAGCTTTAATTTGGAGAATTTGGTGTAAAAAATGTCTAACAGCTGTTGTGAATTGTTTCTATTTGCACTAAAAACTTCGTAAAATTGTGTTGCTTTACTAGGACATAGAGAAATTACGACCTGTTAAAAATGACTTAAGACCTACAAAACTATATTTCAGTGAATTTAAGACTTTTTTAAGGCCTTAGATGTTGTTTTTGAAATTTAAGATTTTAAGACCCCATGGACACCCAGATACCTGCTTGACGAGCAAGAACAAACCTCATAGATTTTTGATGAAGTTGCTATGCTAATGTGATGCACATGCTAACGTGATGCAGGAATGAAGCACATTGGTTCTGGCTGAAACTCACGTGTAATGATTTGGCATGCAAGAACGAACCTCATTCGCTTGCACGTGTCAATCAAAATGATTGAGCTTTGAGCATGAATGCTGAAAACAATGTTTACACAATTTTAAGTAATATAAATCTTACGTTAAACCAGTTTATCTTGTAAAGTGATAATATATGGATCTTCAGAAGTATTTGATCCAGCTGCTCAACATATATACATTAATGTCTTATTTTTTTTTAAAGCGTTAAACGTTTTAGTGCAAATACTGTCAGTGTAGGAACAGAAATATCTCAGATCTGATTAAAAATAACTCCATTTCTATTTTAAAGATTAAAAAATATATATCTTGTGGTTTTGGAATGACATGGGGTTGAGTAAACATTTCTATTTTAAATTGAACTAACCCTTCAGGAGGAATACGCCAAAAGAAAGTGATTGAGTAACCCTTTACATATTCCTGAGAAGTGCAGTTGAGGGTCACAGTTCGTCTAGTTCTCTGTAAAAAAAAAAGCGACTGCATTCTTTGTGGTATGTAATGTGTGCGATTACAAAATCAAACAGAAGTCTCATATTCGACCAAATCAACGATGTTCGAATATTTATGCAAGCAGGACAGTAAATACACTCACTAAACATGAGTATGCACACAGAACGAGACAAGATGTCTGATGTGTTTGTGTGTGTTGGAGAGGAAAAGAATGTAAAGAGTGCTTGTGTGTGACTCGGGTTCCACTTCCAATAAACACGTCACTCAGAAAGAGCATGTACTGCCACTGGGACATTCAGACGGGGATAATATGGAACTGCCTCGGGTCATGCTGAAAAAAAATCTGAAACACAGCCCAAAAACTGGTGTCAAAACAGAGAGAAAACAGGAAAGAAGAGAAAGAATATTCCTTCCAAGTCTTCCACGCTATTAATCATGCATTTGTGGACACAGCATTATTTCAAAGTGGCTGTTCAACGACAAATAAGGAAATGCCTTATTTAACTGCTAATACCAAAAGTGCATTACCAACCATTACTCTGCCATTTTAAAATGGCTTTCTGCACTCGCTAAACAGGACACGCATTTAGAAATGGGAATGAATCACCTCCTTCAATGAGCAGAGAACATTTGCAAATGTACTGCAAATCTTAGGAAATTTACAAAATCTTTTTATTTTTATTTAAAATTTTCAACAAAAAAAGGCTGCATAATGGGTTTAAACAAAAAAGATTGATATTATAAAATAATAACAATATTGATAATAATAATTTTAAAAATAATAGTACTAATAATAGATATTTTTAAGGTGCCCTATAATGAAAATCTGGGTATACCAAGGCATAGTAAAATAATAAAAGATCAGTGAAGGGAAATTTGCATACTGTGAGCCTCAAACACCGCTGTTTCCTCATTCTCATAGATATTTACATTACTGTAGATGTCGCCAACCCATTGTCTATTGCAAGGCTGGGGAACCTTTTTTCTATCAAGGACCATTTACATTTTTGTAACATTGTTTAAGGGCCATACTAAATTATAGGGCTGCTCGATTATGGAAAAAATCATAATCACGATTATTTTGGTCATAATTGTAATCACGATTATTCAAAACGATTATCAGTTGAAGTCAAAATTATTCGCCCTTCTGTGATTTTTTAAATTTATATATAAATTATTTTATTTAAATCCAAAATGATGTTTAACAGATGAATTTTTCACAGTATTTCCTACAATATTTTTTTCTTCTAGGGAAAGGCTTATTTATTTTTATTTATTTTTGCTATAGAATAAAAGCAGGCTTAAATATTTGGAAACCTATTTTAATAGCTCAATATTATTAGCCCCCTTAAGCAATATATATTTTTGATTGTCTGCAGAAGAAACTACAGTTATACAATAACTTGCCTATTTACCCCAATTAAGCCTTTGAATGTCACTGTATAGAAGCTGTATAGAGCTGTATAGAAATGTCTTGAAAAATATCTAGCAAAATTTAATGTACTGTCATCACAGCAAAGATAAAAGAATTCAGTTATTAGAAATGAGTAATTAAATCGGTTATATTTAAACTGTGCTTTAAGCATCTTCACTGTAAGAAAAAAACTTTAGCTACAAAAGTCCTTCAGTCAAGAGCAGTGAGGGATTTTCACCTTTTAAAGTTTAATGAATAATAAAAACAGGCAGCAGCAAGGATATTGCACACTGTCTCTTTAAGAATAGTGCGGGTCTATTGGGATATGGTTTTTCTTTCACTTGGCTTTTGATTCTCAACTTAACTCATTTATTACACAATTGAGGGTTAATATGAATAATCACTAAACACTAAGGCTGCAACAATGAATCGATTAAATTGATAAAAATCGATTACTAAAAGCGTTGGCAACAAATTTCATTATCGATTCGTTGTGTTGCGCGACACGGAGACGTTTGATTAAAGAAGACCACTTTAGCTCAGCGCAGAGCGAAGTAAACACGGCTCCTCTCGGTCTCTCGCGCACTGATACAGAGTTCAGTGACTCAAGAAGACAGGCATGATGCGGAATAATCACTACAGAATCCTACTTTTGTCCGTTTTAAAGTGAGAACCGTAAAAAACCTGGTGCTGGTGTTTGTGTCTGACGCTGAGCCAGAGAAAGACAGCGGGGTTAAGTTGGTTTTGTTTTCGGTATTCCTAACACATTCAGTGATAGACGGCATTAACTAAAATAAACTCTTACCCTAAGAAGATCTAACCTGTGTTTCCTACAAAAAGACAAAGCTGGTTGTGTTTTACAGCTGTCTTTTTCTTTTTTTTCGCTTGATATTACGAGCACTGCTCCGTTTAAGCAATCACAATATGCGCTGAGGCAGAGACAGCTCGCGCTGAGTAGAGCTCTCAGTAAGGGATTGTCGGAAAAGTGCTTCTTTTTTTTTTTTTTTTTCGAAAACAAAACCAACTCAACTGACGTGTCATATCACAATTATGCAGCGTTTTAACCACCTTATACTTCATTTAGGTTTTAGATATGCAAATACACACAAGTACTAGTAAAACAATACATTTAGAGTTTAACAATCTCATAAGGAAGTCTAACAATCCATTCAAATATAATTTGCTGATGTGTTGTATTCATATCAGATAAACATTACACATAGTGAAAGTAACTATAAAGTTGAATCTACTCTTCTCTAAGTTCACCAGCCACTTACTCGCATGTATTTTGGGAGTAACTTATGAATGTACCTGATGAATCCAGCTTGTTTTGCTTTTTATGAAGGAGGCAGCAGCCGCAAGTAAACATGAAGCTGTCCATCTCATGTTACTGATCACGATCACTAACACGCTTATGTGAATTGGAATATCAGGTAGTTGATGACAAGATGAGCAAGCGTGTGAATATGTCGAATTAAAACTGAAAAAAAAAAAACGAAATAAAAGGCATACATCTGTCAAACATCGTTGTGGTGGCTGCGGTGTGTCACATGACAAACATGATGCGTCGCCAAAGAAATATTAAGGGTGAATGTTCTAAAAAAAACTGACTCCCGAGTCAGAGAGAATCTTTTAAACTCAGCAGTGAAAGAGTTAATTAACAGCAGTAAGGCAGCGGGGCTAGAGTTACTTTGCATTGCAATACTTAAGACACATTTTTATTCACTCGCCTTTTTCGGATCCTTTATTTTTCCATCTGTTGTCATGTAACAACAAGACCTAGGAGACAAATGAGCAGAGTGGAGGTGGATCAGATAAAGTGGTCAGTTTGGTAGATCAGAAGTGAAGCATTCAGAAAATAAGTGAGTCTTAAGTAAGGATTTGAATTCAGAGATATCATTAGCAGAACGGAGTGAGCATGGTAGAGAGTTCCAGAGTTTGGGTGCAAGAACACAAAATGATCTGCCCCCCATTGAGGAGAGCCGGTACCGAGGAACAGCGAGAAGGCCAGAGTCAGCAGAACGTAATGAACTAGTTGGAGTGTAGGGGACAAGCATGTTGCAGAGATAGGAGGTTCTACGCTATCTGTTAAACCTTTGGTTAGGCAACAATTGATTTGGACATAAATATTATTATTATGCCTATTATTAAATTGTAGTGTCTCATAGCAATTTAAACTATCTCTTCAATGTGTACAAGAACCAAATGGAGCTTTGACTGCATATACTCTGGAGAAGAATGTCTGAGTGCATCAATTACATCAGGATTCCACTTTTTTCTTGTACTTGAATGTTAAAACATCCCTCCTATGAATTGTCAGTCAGTGATATGGCCCCCTGTCAATTTGAGTTCGAGACCCCTGTATTAAACCAGGTCACCTTTAATGACCAAAAAAGATTATGATATATAAATGTTAATGATGTAAATACTATATTTCAGTTTTAAGATGGCAAATCATATTTTAAATTTGTGATGATGTAAACAAACTATTTAATTACTTTTCAAAGATTTAAAATGTCTAATGAGTTACAAGAATAGCAAATACTGATCTATAACACAACTCAAAGTTAATGCAAAGTAGCATTATGGATTTATTTAATCAAATTAAATCATGTCAGAAAAATGAAAAATTAAACACTGAATTTGAATAACTGTGTTTAGACAGAATTGGCTTAGTGGGAGCTGTGCTTTGTAATTGGACGCTACCTGTGATTTATTAGGAAAAGAGCACAGTTTGCAAATTTTCCAGAAAAAGCCTACAGTTACAGCCTCATTATTCATCCTGTTAAAGCGAAAGACAGCTGTGAAAATGAAAACTAAACAGCATTCCAAGGAAGAAACTAATAAAGCAGAACAAATGCGAAGCAGGAAATGTTACTAAAACCAAGTATTTTGCTCTCGCAACAGGAAAAGCTGTTCAATTACCAGAAAGCTGAAGCTAGAATATATCTGCCAGATAAATCCAGCAGCTCATATACTTAACTAAATCGGACACGCTACATCCTAAATACATTTTACAAAGTTACAAGCATTATGATACTCGAGCTCAACATTTCAGATTAGTTTTTCACAAGTGTTAACCAAGCTCCTTGACTTCTGAGGAGGATATAATGTGTGTAATTTGAGAGACAAAAATGAGGAATTTCTTGAAATTTCACAACTGTCAAGAACTTGGTCAAACTGAGAGAACACCTGTTGGTAGACTTGCAGAAACAAGTTACTAGGTATAATATTTCAGTTGGTTTAATAGCGTATGGTTTCAGAAGCAAATATTATGGCTCTCAAAAAAATATTTAAAAATGGGGGTTAGTTTCTTTATTCTTCATGTCTTTGATTTAAAATTTCTCAAAGATTTGTTTGCTGGGCATCTATGTTACAAATTTCATACTCCACAACTACAGTATGTGAGATCTTGTGACTGTGGAGATCAGTTTAGTATACTGAATTTGTCATGTTTAAGAACCCAGCTTGAGCTTTATGACATTTGGACTTTTTACAAAATATATTACAAGTTATAGTTATTAAGAAGGTGGAATGGCATGGCTCAGTGGTTAGTACCGTCACCTCACAGCAAGAAAGTCAATGGTTCGAGTCCTGGCTGGGCCAGTTGGCATTTCTGTGTGAAGTTTGCATGTTCTTCCCGTGTTCGTGTGGGTTTCCTCCAGGTGCTGGATGACCATCGGTTTGCTGTTTCTAGCTGACAAGCATAATGACATTTTAAAGTTTAATGTGTTTGTGTGAGCGTTGAATCTCTTTTACAGACCTTGGTGGTGAGAAATTATTCATTTGAGTTACTCTTGCCTATCAGCTTGACCAAGCCAGACCATTGTTCTCTGACCTCGGGCATGAACATGTTATTTTCACTCCAAAAAGATCTGTAGTTTGTAGACCAGCCCGCCTGGCACCAGCAACCATTCCACATTCAAAGTCACTAAAATCAATGGTCAAGAGCTTTAGGTCATGACCATAAGGACAAGATTTCAGATACAAGTGGGATCCCCTGGAGGAGCTGGAGGAAGTGCCTGGGGAGAGGGAAGTCTGGGGTTCTCTCCTAAGATTGCTGCCCCCGCGACCCGACATCGAAAATGAATGAATGAATGACTTCTTCTCAATGCTGAAAACAGTTTTCTAGCTTTGTTTATGACTTGATATGATATGATGATTATAAACCTATTTTACTGTAACTCTTTTAATACTCTAAATTAATACATTCATACTGAATACAATAGTTTAAAATCTGACTGACCCCAAACTTGCTACGGTAGTAAATAAATAATTGTCTCTCTACACCAATCAAACCATAACTTCAGATGCACAGAGAGACAGAATGAGAATAAAGATAAAAAGAATCACAATTTGAGAAAAAGCAAGAAGCCGAGTGTCTTTGGTGCGTCTCTGAAAAAAAAAAAATGTATTCATCACAAAGCAGCAGAGGATTAAACGAATGAGTGTGTGAAAAATAAAGGCGGAAAACACACATGACAGAGAAAAACTGAACCAGAGATTGAAAGACAGAGAAAGAGAGGATTGACTTCATTATCTGCTGCTTGTCCCCTGTGATTTGGGCCCATCCTGCTTTGGAACCACAAGATGATTTGTGCAGACAAAAGAAAAGGAGCGATTGGCCACGTCTGCAGAGGTAAAGAAGAAAGGGTGAGATAAATGAAGAATCCATGTAATTTCACCGCTGGAATTAAAATGACACAACAATGACACTCTAATTGCACAGCAGTTTACTTCAGTTCCTTTGTGTTTTCATTTAGAATGCGAGTGTGTGTGTGTGTATCAGTGGATTTTCTCTACACTCACAATAGTAGTTGTGCAAAAAATAAATACCACCAACCATTCATTTCACCTCCAGATGCACAATCTGAGAACATTTTAAAAGCCTACTCTCTCAAAAAGCCTTTATATCTGAAGACAAGGTCATTGTGTGTGGATATATGAAGTCAGGTGTGCAAGTCAGAAGCACAGTTCATCCCTTGAACCATGTAAAATGTTGTTTCTCTTCATTTTTAAAATCAAGGCCATCGCTAAACCCTGTCAGTAATTCTGTCAGTAATTACTCACCATCATGTTATTCCAAAACGGAGACCTTTGGCTATCTTCATAACACAAAATAAAGATATTTTGGATCAAATCTAAGAGATTTTCATCCTCCAAACACAGCAATGGTCATGACAGGTACCAAAAAACATGGCCAAAACAGTCTATATGTCTTCAGTGATTCAATCAGAAAATTATGAAGCTACAATATTCAATATTTTTTAACACATTTAAAGGTCACTATTTTTGTTTTTATCTTTAAATTATTCTCATAGCTTGATAATATTATAACTATAGCTATAACTAACTAAATAATACATTTATATTTTGAAAATGTTTTTTTTTTTTGTATTTCATTGTACTTTAACCAAGTCAGGGGCATTGCGTTCTATGGACAGGGTATGCAGGAATCCTTAAGGTAATTTCAATACCTTTTTAAAACTTTTAAAGACCTTCTCAGAATATTTAAAGACCTCATGGCCACTTCATGTTCTAATCAGTATCAAACCTTTAACTTATTAAACAGTTGTTAATAAATAGTTGTAGTTAAATAAATCAGTGAAGCACAACCATGCAACAGAACTCAGATAAGCTCGAAAGAAACAAAGCTTGAAAGAATAAATTACGTGGCTGTTTTTAGCGACAGGCTACAGCCACTGTTTAAACTCATCTTTCTTCAACCAGGAGTATACAAACTTTATTTTTATTTTGCCGTCTGTTTCGCTCTATAGTTTCACTACATGTCAAGAGCATCACATCACCTTCCCGCGTTTGTCGCAAATTACGTGTCATCACCCGGATGGAGGAGCTTGGCCAGAAGCGCCCCGGCCCAAACCAATCGAGTGGACCAAGCATTGTTAAAATTAGGAGGAAAATAAATATTTTTTATGCTTTTTTGGAGTCATACACTTTGAAAAATGACTGTGCAAACCTTAAAATTATTAAAAAGTCTTAATTGCGTTTTTATAAGGTTTTAAGTGCCTTAATTAATTAAAAATAATTGATTTATCAACATTTACTACTTTTTAAGACCCTGAAGACACCCTGATAGAGGATGTAAAAGGGAGCTCTCAGATTTCAACTAATGTATTTTAATTAGTGTTCTGAAGATGAACTTAAGCAGTGAAACTCACGATATCCCATAAAAAAAAAAGCTGTCATTATCAGAGAACGATTATCTCAATTTCATTTCTAAAACTTTAAATCAAATTCAAATTTAAATCAGATTTTATTGTAGCTCATCAGTAAACTACGACTCTGTGTATTAAATGCTGCTTCATCAGAACACACGTGCTGGAGGTATAATAGAACTGGTTTTACTGACAAAATGCGCATGAAAATTGCCTTCAATTAATCGCCCAGATCTACATAAGCACGTATCTGACAGCAGGAAAGGTGATTTTGCTTTATCTGCTGCACGCTGTCTGAGAGCACAGAGGAGTTTTCTGCATGGTCAATCCAGATGAGGAGAAACAGTCTGTCAGCAGCGAGTTTATTTCAAAGTACATTTTTAATGACTCGTCAAACACACCATGCTCTTTCTATGCATTCATCTTTGTTGTTTGCTGCTCTATTGTGTATAAGCAGTCTTACATTGCACAAGTATATTTATAAAATAATTATGTCTATAAAAAAACATCTCTATTGACTGACATGTTCCCCTCATACTGTTCTGCTTCACATTCCCTGCTTTCGTTAGCTCAATAACCCTGGGAAAGATGCACTTCACACTGAGTGTACGCCAGTGTTTTTTCATTTTAAAATACATAACTTTTGCAGTGGTTACACTTAGCATACAAATAACTCGGATGTTTCCAACAATTGAAAATGGAGACTTTTGGACATGCTACAGACCAAATGTTAGTCTTAAAACTCTGAGGTTTGAGTTTCAGTCCTGATAAACCAATACGCAAACTTTTGGAAAAATTAAAGGGCACAGCTGAGCCAGCCTAATTTCACGAGGAAACTTAAGTATTTTATGTTTTGTCATTTTATTGGCTAATTTGTACGAATTCGTCATATGAAAATGTACAATTTTAAAAAGGAGACATGGCTCCCACCCCTAACCCCAACCGTCATTGGGTGAAAAGCATATCGTACTAAATTGTACAAATTAAATCGTCTGAATTCATACGAATTAGCCACTAAATCAAAAAGTTACGAATTACCATGAGATTGTGTTGGCTGAGCACTACATCCCTGATTGGGTCTTCTTGATCACTCTGTATTGTTCATCAATACACTCTCACATGACCTTTAAAGGTGCAGTAGGTGATCTGCCAAAATGCTAATCGCTTAGCATATTATCTTTGGACAGCAGGGAGGGACTGTGAGTCAAAGCCAAACCCCCTGATATCGCGAGCCCGCAGACAGCGTCACAACAGCCGACAGACAACCCACTAGTTCATGTCATTCGCCAGTTAGTTAATGTCAGCGCCGTGCAGGAATTACATGTATTACTTTGCCACATTTACATGCTATTTCAGAGCGAATATTCAGAGTAACGTTAGCGGTAATGTATAGGAAGGCTGTCATTGTTCAGAAATGACCCAATGTGAATATAAAAGCAACTTCAGCTCAATAAAGCAGGTTAGGCGGAATAGCGCTATTTACTGGTGTTTTGTTGTTAAACTAAATATAAATCTACATTATAGATGCTGTTAAAGAACCTTATGAAACTGAAAATAATCACATAAATCTTTCACTGGGAGATTTCAGCGGCTGAACAACACGTCTGTGCATAGAAGTCATTCATAAGAGAACACAATCTAACATAAGCTTAGCCTGACTAAAATAGTTTCAAAACAGAACATTACCTGTCTAACAGTACGTTAATACTTCAGCCATGGTCTCGTCCTTTCTCCAGCGTGCTAAAGTAACTCCAATACTGATTCAGGATTTTCAAAAGTTTCAATGCAGCATTTGATTTCTCCCGGTCCGTCTCGTGACCGCGCAGCCGCTTTAAGGGCGAATTATACCCGCGCCTGGCTTTACAGTAATCGGCCTGAGCTCGGCTGTCCTTCGGCGCCTCCGGCTCCGACTCGGCAGCTCGCTCGCGCGCATGCGTTTGTGATGCAGACGGGCACGCGCTAATGGCGGTTCTGCGTGAACAGATGCGCAGAAGTCGGAATCTACATTTGTTGACAGACAGTCTGACCAGCCTCTCGGAATTAAGGGAGATGACGGTCCGACTCTATTTAGTTGGATGAACATTTTTTAGTTTTATGCTTTACCCTGAATATAAAAATACATATAAACATTTAGATCATTTACTGTAATCATTACTATTGGACTGTGAAGAGACTTTCAACCAGCACAACAAAAAAATGTTTCTGAAGACAATCACCTACTGCACCTTTAAGCAAAGTTTTATTTCAATTTAGTGACAAAAGACTTGCTCTCTAATCTGTAATAACCAGTGGTTGGGTTGGGGGCGTCTGATTTACCATATGTGGTCTTGTTAATTCTTGTTTTTAGTGGCGGAGTCCAGACACTAGTCCTGTCATGTCTTGTGTTGTGCTCGACTCGAGTTTTCTTGAGCACTGCTTTTCTGTCATTGTGTGTGTCTCTGTATGGGCGCCACTGTGAGCGTGCTAAGACCATGCACGCACCTGCATCAAGTGGGGTCTGTGCGTGCTTGGGACGTGCGCTCTTGTACTCGTGTTTGTATTTTGTTCTGTCGGCATTGCGACATTATTCTCAGCATCTCAGTCTGGTTGGTTTTGGTTGGCGCTGAGATGAAACGTGTGTTGCATATGTGTGAGCGCACAGTAAGGTCTTTTCATCTATCATGTGCTCGTGTCTTGCGTCTGTTTATGTTGGTGTTGTCTAAGCATGTGGCTCTGTGTTTACATTGTGGCCACGTGCTTTTGTGGTGTGCTTTGTGAACATGCTGTTAATGAGTTCTCTCATTGGCTGCGTGTTCTTGTCCTGTTTTACGTGAGCACATGGCTTGTGGTGTTTTCTTGTGTCATGTGCTCTCCCGCCTGTTGTCTAGTCCCACCGTCCTGTTGACCCATTATTAGTTTATTATGTTCACCTGTTTGTGTAAATTATTTCTGCATATATTCTCCTCATGTCTGCTGTCCTGTGCCAGTTTGTCCTCTATACTCCCGTGTTCCTGCTCCAGTCCTGTCTCGCCAGCCCAGCCAAGTTTGTTTGCCTGTTTGTGTTATAGTTATGTTTTTCCCCCTAAAGGTGGTTTTTGTCTTATGTTGCATCTGAGTCCTCGCTCCCTTATCCTTCCCAAACCTTGGCAGTTATGTACTGTGGGTGGTGAATCACAATTCAATTTTCGGCTGATTGATAATATATCAGTCAACAATAGTCATGTTGTATGATCTCTATCAGTGGTTAAAGGTGAACTTAGCAATATTTGAAAAATTATTTTGACCACAGTGTCTGAAAGTGTCCCAAAACACACCTTCAGCCAATCACAGAAATGGTGTGTCTAATAACGATAACAGAAATATTGAAAAAGTGCATGGTCCTGTTGGGTCATGGGTGTTTGTTTTGGTGCTTTCACATATCAACAATATTAAGCAGAGTTTGCTTAGTGCACCGGTAAGTATCAGAACTAGTTTTGTTTTTTTGGGGTTTTTTTTTACATTTTGAACAAGGGACAAAGATTGGGTCAATTTGGGTCAAAAGTTTGCTAAAAGGTCTGAACTTGGTCACAATTCAGTTAAATTTATTCAGATCATTGACAAACTTTTGGCAAAGGTTTCTTACACCAAATAACTAAATGGATAGAGTGCTGAACAAAATGAATATTTACCTACAATTCGCTATAAAAAAATAAAATAAAATAAAAAACTTAAAAAATATGTTCTACTAGGGCTGGGGGATTAAATTGGTTTAGATATTTATTGACCAAACACAATTGGCAATATTGATAAAAAAAAAATAAAATAAAAAGATTCAGAATGAAGTTTTGGTGTTAATCGCTATAGTTTTATTCAAATGTGGCTGCTGAGCGCGTGCCTCGGAAACAATGCCAATAAGCTTAGGTTATCAGTTTGTCATTTGTAAGTCGCTTTGGATTAAAGCGTATGCTAAATGACAAAATGTAAATGTAAAATGTCATTTCCAATGGACGCACGCAACTTGCACGGTGCATATATTGGAGCGACATGCACATGTTGTAAAAGCGGCTTTCCATACACACGTGACTCGCCCCACCTAGTTGAAAACACAAAATGCTGAAAGAGGAGCGCACCTTGATTCGTGTAAGTAGAACTAACCAATCTGCTTTACACTTTGTATGGAATATACAACTTAGTCATTCAACTTCACAATTTGTAATGTTGCAGTGCGTATATGAATAATCATGGTTGGTTCCTTTACTTGAAAGCTTAGATTTGATTATTATAATTATAATTTGATTATTATTAAATTATAATATTTTGTTGACAGAGTTTAAGGTTTACTGTTTCGTTATTATTTACACCTTTAAAATTTGCTTTCATTGTTCAGCATTTACGCTTTTCCATAGCACACACTTAGAATTTTTTTTTCATCAAGTTTAAGTCTTTTTAAAGCTTGGTTATTTTATTATGAAAAGATGAGATAATTAGTTTAAATATTTTTGTTTTTGACTATTAAAACTATTTGCCTTAATAATGTTGGTAAATTAAAATAAAAAAAATTGCCCTATGTTCTACAGTTCGATAGCTATGAAGTAGCTTTTTATTGAAAGTGCTGCTTGCGAGTAATTCTGTATTAAAGGTAAAGTGACCCAGATCTAAAGAAAGGCCAAAAAATACAAGTTTTAAAACATGACGTTATATTATGATTATTAAATATTATGATTAGTGCATAATAAATTAAGTTATTTTCTCCCAAAACAAAGAACCGAATCTGAATTGTATGAATCAAGATCCTGCAAAAACCTACCCAAGTTTGTGACAAATCTGCATAATAGCAGCTAGCAGTGTCTACCTGCGAATAATGACTACACTGCAGTTTAAGCAGAGGCCTGGAGAAGATGGTCCGTGCTGTCAACATGTTGAGTAGACAAAGAATTCCAAGAATGAGGACTCATGTTTGAACTGATTTTCATGGCTGTTCATATCACAGCATTTAAAGTGTTGAGAGCTGAAATTCCAATATGTCCTTTTGTTCTGTGATGCATTGCAAGCAGTTGACCAAATCACAAATGGTATTGACACCAGTACATTCTGACTCTTCTCTCGTTTATTCAGCCCATCTAAACATCCCAATTCTGACTGGGATTCAAAAACTCAAAGTTGTGTAATGTTTTTGTCTGATGTGTACGATAAACGCTCTGTTCCGCTCCGCTCAGAAGGGAAGCTCGCACAGATAAGATCCTCTCTGTGTGTTGCTATTGTTACCATGACAAACAGAGTGACAGCGCTACGATCGTTATTATCATTATCAAAAGAGGGTTTGATTACCTGCTAGCGCCTACTGACTGCAGCAGCTGCGGCATCGTGGGATATCAATGAGACGCTCTGAGAGACATATGAGCGATGCACTCAATAGAAGGATAAGAAAAATTACCGCCGAAACAGATAAGGCCGATGACAAAGCATGAATTCCACATTGAAATGTCTGCATAAATTAAATTTAAGCTCGGCTGCAAAACTATAAAGCTGCCTCACTGTCTCTTTACAAAGACAGCAGCCTTCTAAGGGAGAATTCTAAACAGTATAGAAGCCTGAAAGATCCATATAAATAATGCTCCACACAACAAACTGGACTTCCCATCTTAGTTGGTGATTAGGTTGGTTGGGATAGTTAACAGGGTAAAAGTTTGTTTTTGTACAGAGATAATACATTATATTCAGTATTTTACTTAATTCTTTCATGCGCAAGTTCTAAATACTCCAGATGACCCCCCTGCGTGAGTTATTTTTTATTGGTGATAGTTATTAAGAATGCTTCTCTTTAAAGTTTCCATTGCGATACGTTAAGATTGTTACATACCGCAGCCCCAATGATTTATGCTAATTATTTTTTTCTGCAAATATTGACAAATGTCAGAATTATATAATAAAATATGTAATATTACAAGTTCTAAATGTGTGTAGAAACCAGTACAGTATCTCGTTGTTAAAGCTGTTGAGAAATAATAATATTCTTTGACATAAAATGGATGATTATATACACTGCATGAGAGGTCAGACAGAGCTGCTGGGTTTACAGATTTATTCATATTTTCTTCTGAAATAGATGAAAGCAAGTTTCTTAACTGGGAGAGGAGTAGAGAAAAATGTTATAGTAAAATAAACAGTGTGTATATTACATAAGAGCCAATTCCAGTTATAATTTTTCAGTAACCTAAAACATGAACAAACTGCCATGTTTAATTATTATCATTGCCTTTTGGACTCTTATTAACTAAGAATGACAAGATGTAATGTTGCATGTGTGGTGAAGAATAAAAATGAGAGGTTTGTGCTAACTGTGTATGTTTTCTATAGTTTATGAACCCAAATAAGACCTAAATGTATGTTTTGGGCAGTTTTGTTTAGTAATTCGTAAAGATTTCAGAGACTGCAAGGCTCTGTATGATTTTGTATGTTTTATTATTTTATATAAATTGCACACGTTACAGTAGGCTATCATTGTTCTGCAGCTATAATCAAATTATGTTCATAGAAAGGTTAGTTATTAACATTTATACACAAGTAGGCATATTTATGTGCATTAAGCATCCGTTTTATCTATAATATGTGAACGGCCAGTATAGCTTTATTTTTACATTTTCTCGAACAAGAAAGACGTCGACTGCAACTTTCTAAACACCACGCCTACCAAAAGGGTACTTTTGGTATCCTTTCTCAGTGAAGACACAAGCCTAATAAAGGTGACCCATACTGTACCAAACTGAACCGTACCAATCAGTGGAAACGAGGCACAAAACAAACTTTATTTTGTTGAAAACACTGATTAATTGTGATTTATGGCAAGCAGTGAGCACCTCTTTCTATCCCTCTGTACGAGCCATCAGATTTGAATTTGAGCAGCTGATGACGTTTGTTCTTACATTCTAATCACACCGATATGATCATATGCTTCAGGAAACACCAAAGGCTGATCACACCGGTGTGATTGTACATGAAAAAGATTTCATGAAACTATTAAATCACTAATTTAGATGTAAGTGTATAGGTAAGTTCAGCAATGTATCACAAATGTAACAAAAAGTCACTGAGTCAGTCAAATTGGCAAATCTGTTGCAAAATGTAGTTGAATTAGTTGGAAAATAGTTCTTTGTGACTATTTACTTGTACTGTGAAATAACTTTGATAGGAAATCTTGCAACCATACGCCAAAAATTAACACAGATTCCCATTGAAAGAAAAGGACTAAGTTCATAAAAAATAGTTGAAAAGCAATAAATATGACTGCACCTTTATTCAACAAATTCAAGCCACCAACTCAAACCTGTTGGGAAATCACAATGGAAATCTTTCACCATCATGTTGAAAATCTAGTCCATGTGTATTATTAATCTTGAAATAACTGTACTTTGTTACCTAAAAAAAAATACTGGTAGATAAAAGAAATAGCATAATCCTCTTGTGAAAAGAAAAGAGAGAAAAAAAAACACCTATGATGGCAGCTCATTATGTTTAAAGCAGAACATTGCTGTAAATAGAAACAAACTTCACAGTTTCTGCCCATATGGCTCATGTACGATCTAACTGAACTCTCCCTCATTAGCGTGCGTGTGTGTGGCTTCTGTCTGCCATACAGCACTAAACCTGCTGATAACCTACACACAACCACTGGATAACCTTCCTAACAACTTGCAGCTGCAATCTATTCACAGGTCAGAGGTCGGCAGTCTGGTCCGTTCAGCACGGAATAGGAAATGACTGACAGCTACAACGATTTTCCCGTCATTCTGAAGAAAAATGTTAAGTGCGAGCCTTCTTATCATCAGGATGCTAACTGTGCCCGGCGATGTTGGTGACAGCAGTGGGAAAGGTCAAAGGTTAAACAGAGAATCGTCATCCATGAGGCTGAAATGGGTTTTTAATGGAGAGATGATTTTGTGGTGTTTAGGTAAGCCGGTAATGGAAACAATGACATTCCCACATACGGATGGACTTCTACATAAACATGCACACTTCATATGTGCGCGTCCTGATTTTATGTGTTTGTTTAGATGAAAATTAAAAGATTTTACACAGAAAGTGGCAAATAAAAAAAACAGCAATTGGCTGCAAAGAAATGCTGCACATCTAGAATTCCTGAAATGTTATTGGCTATATTAATTTACTTGCTATATTAGTTCACTTGTTATTATCTAAACCTGAAGTCTAAAATAACTGCCAAAGCTGAGACCAAAAGACATTATTCACATTTTGAATAAAATTTTTTAAATGTAATAACATTGTTATTATTGTTAGTAATACTATTAAAGGAGCTAGCCGGCAGCTAGCTCTCTGCAACTCTCACATGGTCACCCACTTAAGCAAAGCAGGGCTGCGCCCAGTCAGTACCTGGATGGAAGACCACATAGGAAAGCTAGGTTGATGCAGGAAGTGGTGTTAATGAGGCCAGCAGGTGGTGCCCAACCTGCGGTCTGTGTGGGTCCTAATGCCCCAGTATAGTGACGGGTTCTCTATACTGCTCAGTGAGCACAGTCTTTCAGATTAGACGTTATAACGAGGTCCTGACTCTCTGTGGTCGTTAAAAATCCCAGGATGTCCTTCAAAAAGAGTAGGGGTTTCACCCCGGCATCCTGGCCAAATTTTAATCCGACTGGCCTCTGTCCATCATGGCCTCCTAACCATCCTCATATCATAATTGGCTTCATCACTCCTCTCCATCAATCAGCTGGTGTGTGGTGTGCGGTCTGGCGCAAAATGGCTGCGGTCACGTCATACAGGTGAATGCTGCTCACTGGTGATGGATGAGGAGAAACCTAAACCGCAAACCTTTCCTTTGCGTGAAGCTAATGAGGTTATTGGGCCAATGACCCAGTCTGTTGTGATTGGATGACAGAGTTCAAACGAGACAGAGAGAAACGCCCACCACGATTATGAAGTAGCACTGAGTATGTGAGAGCCCAATGAAGGAATGCATTAAAGAAATGCAGTTGAACATCAGCATATTACTCTACTTTTAAACCTAACCCTAAGTTATAACAACATACATTCAGTATTAATCCACACAGTGGCAAAACTGAACTGTTTTGAAAATTGACCATGCCGCACATGTGTGCAGGAACAGCTGATAGTAGCCGTAGTAAAGACAAATGGCAGAATATTGCAAATTTAGAAACGCATTTAGGCTAATGGAAGAACGAACTTTAACCCTTTATTCCCCACAGCCAAATCTCCATTTCTCAGTGTTCACCATTTCCAGGTCATGATCAGTCCCGCGCTCTGCTAGTGTCTGAAGGGAAAGGTGTTCACGTTTTACCAGATCCAGCACTTCATATTTGGTGATTTACCGTATTGATCTTGATGCGTTCAGACAAAAGATCCGAACACAACTTGATTTATTTATTTGACTCTGAGTCTACTATTTAATTAAAGAATCAATAGTTTTAAACATGATGCACTTTCAGATTTAAACCTCAGCTAGATATTTTCATTCACTTAGAGCTGTGTTACACACTACATAGAAGGTCATTTTCAAAAACCCATAATAGGGGCTCTTTAAGATTTCCCAAACACTATTCAAACAAAACACCATTAGTTAGGACAGATGTTGACATGTCGGCTCACTCAAACTAACATCAACGTTCTATAAACACTAAACCGTTTGCACTCAGTTTTTTCCGTTACAATATTTAAACAAACAGTAAACGTGGACAGACATGTCGAGTCATATTTCTGCTGATGCTACAGAAACGGACGGGGGTGGCGAAGAATCCTGTTACTGTCAAATAAGAAGAGTACTTCAGGGTCAAAAAGCTACAGAACAAGATACACACGCATCAGTCTTTTTATATTCAGTTGAGCGTAATCAGTTTAAAAGAACAAATGAGAGTGAAAACGACAAGCTTGCCATTTTACAAATTCTATCTGCGTCCTCTCACGAACGGTACATTTTTCACATAAATGAGTTTTATCAGATGAACAGGCTGTCGCTACATTCTCCTTTCCCTCATTGTTTTTATTCACAGCATCTTACACGTCGACAAAAATAAAATCACTCCACAACATTGTGCTTTTTGCGGCCAGAGATAAGTGCTTCAAAGCAGGAACGCTGGAGTTTGTGTGTACGTTTGTGAATAGAGATAAATATCAAACCTCTCGGCTCTTTTTCTGGCAAAATAAGGAAGCAGAAGAACTCATAATACACTCAGACTGATGTAAGACATCTGAAACAATCCACAGGGTTCCCACGGTCATGGAAACCTAAGCACCTAATATAAGTTTAATCTTGAAAAGCCACAGAAAAGTCAAAATGTCTATAGTGAATATATGGCTTTCGAGTTTTCCTCTGCTCTGAAATATTTCATCAGCTGGATATTGCTCTTTGTGAATGCTTGTGTGAAGTAAAACTTGCCCGCCAGCAAGAAAGATAACATCAAACCTTTTTTTGAGGATCGTATTGGAGACTTGGTACACTAATAAGCATGTCATTTTAAAAATTATTCATTCAAAATATTAGTACTCAAAAAAAAGAAAATTCTCCTAATATAATTTCTAAACATGGGAGTACTAGTTGTTATTGCCAGTTTTTTGTTGGCAAACTCAAACTTTTAACAAATCTCCTCTCTTCTGAAAGTCAATAAGGGGATATTATGTCCAAAGATACACACGGCTACTATTACAGACTCCATAATTCAGTGCAAAAAACACTAAAGTTGCTGTCGTAGCCAGATCTCTTAATACCGGTGGTCAATTCTGACAGCTAGTCATTAGGCCAGTGCTAAAGCATTCATAACACGCCAAACAATGACAGTTTGATACTCCCAGTTCCACAGTTGCTGGAGTTAAAAGAGAGCTTTGCAGATATATCACACTTTCGGAGACGCAGAGATTACTGAGGTAACACCTGGTCTGATGAAGATTAGAAGGTGAAACAGACTCTACTTGACGATCAGAATACAAATACACAGCTCTGAGCATTAACGTCTACATTTGAAACTATGACAGCAACTGACAGGCGAAGGAACACAAACACACTTACTCGCATGAGAAAGTTTGAAGAGCCTAAAAATTACAATTCCCACATTATTTATTCAGCCTTATGTCATTGCAACCATTTTTCCTTCTACGGAAAATATATATATATATTTTTTTTTTTTTACTGCTCCATTATTATTTTTTTACCAATTTCTTGTTTATTTCCAGAGCTCATTTTAAAGTAAAGTTACACAATAAACAGCTTGTCTAATTAACTGAAATCCTAACATTTATATTTAACATTTGAGCAATTCCACTGTTACGGATGTGACATTTGCAATAAAAACTTGAGAAATTCACAGAGAGCAGTATATTGAAATATCAGTATCAAAACAACTCATCACAGCTGAGGGGTGAGAAAAAATATAAATTGGCAAATGTAGTTTATTTTTATATTTTTATGTTTTTATTATACAAAATATTTTGTAGAAATTTGCTTAAATTAACCTGCACAGCTCAAAAGAAATAATATTCATAAAAATAATAAGGCTTTGCTCTCTATTGAACTTTCTTTTTTTATTTATTATATTTTACATTCTTGCATTTATGAACAAAAAGCTTTGTTATGGATGTAACATCTCTGTTTTATAGGCTACACAAACAACCTAGAAAAGGTTTTGCTATTTTGGTAAAAAAAAATAAATAAAATTCCATGGCAAGCTTTACAATTGCATTGAATATTTCATTTCCCAATTACATTTACAGAATTTTACCACAATTAAATTTTTCGGGAAGTAATTTTTAACAGTTTTTTTTTAATCATTTTTAAATTGAAACTTTAGAGAGAAATGCCTCTGACAAATTGCACTAAAATATTGTGAAGATTATAAAGATTGTGTGCGCATTGTGTTTTTCTTCACATAAAATGGTAAAATGTTTATAAAGTGACTCTCAGAGCTGTAACCAGTGGTGGATTTCGGCATGGGCAAAATGGGCGATCGCCCAGGGCGGCATCTTGCATGTAAAGCCTAGTTCACACTACAGGATTTTAAACATCAGCAGATCGCTGTGCCGTTCACACTACATGACTTGACTTTGTGTCTTTTAATCTCTGTGGTGTTCACACTACGCAACACTCTGTGAATGATCCACAAGAGGGGGGTCACACACTACATGATCTGACAACAACTCATTCCCCAACAGCTTATTCAAGCTACCAAACTACAGCCAATGAAATTTTGAGGGAGGAGTCGTCAGAAAAAGCTGAACACTATTGGCTGCTTGTGTGCTGATTACATCACTGACAGCGTTTCAAGCTTTCGAGAAAGCATTTAAAAACATAGTCAAATCAGCCGATTCATCAGCGCATTAATCACTCATCTGCAAGGTTCGAGTGGATAGATACACAGAGTTTTAAATTTTTGTAATTTTATAACTATTTGAAATAAAACTAACATATCTATAACACCCTGCCGTTTTCTAACTATCAGTGTATTTCTGACATTGTTATTTTTTTTATTACAAAACAGTAAAGAACTGAGCATTTCTGCCTTAAATTACCATATTGGTCAAAATGACTGCATGCATGTCTGATACTTTTCACTGTGACTTTAAATATGTGTGCATTTTCTTGCCTAGCAACTTCCTGCTAACATAAACAAAACTTTCTGATGGCAAAAACATTACAATTTACTTTAGATAAAATAAATAGCTCCTGTTTGAAAGTGAAAATGAAAGCCAAGACCTTTAAGTGTTTTAGTATCTTAACTACAAATTTATAGGCTGTATTACCAAAAAAAAAGATTATATTTTTAGGGTAATGGTGTCATTAAATATGATGCCAGACATTCAAAGCTTAATTTTAATATCTCAATAATAGCTTTGAATGTAAATATGTTGTGACAATATGGCGTTTTATATGAGAACGGTCAGAATGAGCAGTTTGATAATTCTAATAGTTACAGTATTCTAGTTCCACGGTTAATGTAGCCTACTCTCATGTCTGTGCTAACGCAGAATGAAGCGAGTGTGTTGATGCCCATTCTGACCAATCACAGATGTTTCTGCTGAGCTCCTGAACACACAGGCATTCAGCTCATGCTGATATGCTCTCTCATTGGCTGCAGCTCGTCACTACATCGGACCACACGTGGGGTTGAGTCGGCCGACTGCTCTGGAATATTTAGCATGCTGAATGTTGGATTTCTGTCTGCGAGGTGTCGGCGACGCGTCAGCGAGCCTCGTTGATGCGTTGTTTAGTAGTTCACACATAAAGAGCAGCGAGCGCCGTGCACCCGCAGATTTCTTCCCGATCACAGCCCGATCTTTCGGCGAGCTCGTTAACTTCCAAATCGGGCTCAAATCAGGCTTAAAATCCTTTAGTGTGAACTTGGCATAAGAGACAATGCTAAAAAAATTTTTTTTAAATAAAAAAATACCCCAGTAAAAATCAGCTGTGCCCCAGTAAAACCTTTGATATGTGATTTACTTGATGCAAGTGTATTAATTTAGAGTGATAATCCCAGAATAAAGATGTTAGAGTCCATTCAACTTTGACGTCCTTTGTATGCGCAAGTTTGTTATTCTCCATGTGCAACCGAAACAACGCTGGTGAAAACATATTAATGCATTCCCTTGAATCATTGTTGTTTACATGCATGTGGATAAAATACACGGCACTCATGCGCTGTGAAACCGGAGGAACAGCCTTTTATGCAGGAGGGCAGCACACAGCGAGTTTTGCAAGTCAAACAAAACTAAAGATTATATAATATGATGATGTGACTTTGACTAAGCATGAATATGAAGCATAAATGAGGGATAATGAGTAAGGCAGGTAAGACTTCATAACTTTAATTTCGGCCAGGGGTCTAGATAATTCTATAAAACATATTTTGTATTCTATAGAATTGTCCAGAGGTGTGGACTCGAGTCATGTGACTTGGACTCGAGTCAGACTCGAGTCATGAATTTGATGACTTCAGACTCGACTTGACAAAATATGAAAAGACTTGCAACTCGACTTGGACTTGAACATAAATGACTCGGACTTTCACTTGGACTTGCGCCTATTGACTTGTAAAGACTTGCTACTTTCTATAAAAAGCCCAAAGATAAAAAGTATGTTGACACGGAGCGCTCTATCTCTGTGTGTGTGTGTGTGTGTGTGACAGAAAGCATGCGCGCATACTTTCGACCACTAGCGCTTTGTGGCGCACTTCCGTGTTTTTGCAGATTTTACAGTCTATGGTTTTTGCACCAGCGGGAAATTTGAAGATGCCATTTTCATTCTGACTCGGAGAGTGAAATAAACACATCCACGATCTGCTCCTTTTGTTTTATTCAGCGGATTTACAACATTTGTCAAAGGTAAGATACTTAACTACTCGCAATGTGTTACTGTTGTGCAAAAGCATTGTTTTACTGTTGTGCATAAGTCAATGAACTTCAGTTTTTTTAACCAAACTTACCCTCTCCTCATTTATTTCACATAATTATGAATGAACATGGCTGTAATTTATGTTTTTGCACTTGGTCGTTTGTGTCAATGCGCATATTATGTTTTATTTTTGTGTTTTGCCCATCCTCTGACAGTATTTTCTAACTATTTAATTAGTAGTAATAATAATTACATGCCATAATAACTAGATATATATAATTTATTTTTAAAGCTCTTAAAACTGTGAAAAAAGTGTTTTGTTATTTTTTGGTAACATTTTGCAATAAGGTTTTTTTTAGTTAATCTATGTACTAACATGAACTAATAATGAACTATACTTTTAAACCTTTATTAATTATAGTTTAACATTTACTATTGCATTATTACAATTTAAAGGTATGCTTGTTAACATTAATGTTAATGCACTGTGATTTAACAAAGGTTAACCAATAATTTTATTTCCATTAATTAATGAATACTGTAATGATTTGTAACTGTACTTCACTGCATTGTTTGTTCACATTAGTACATAGATAAACTTAATTACTTAATAAAACCTTATTGTAAAGTGTTACCTTTTTTCATATTTTGGATTGATACTATTAATTTTATTTAGTATTTAAAACCTTAAAAGTATTTTTATTATTGTTGATGTTATGCCTCTTAGCACTATTTTAGTCCTCTACATGGTTTTTAATTAAATTTTTATTGTGAGATTGTAATGTAATGCATCTATATTGTTGAATTTCTGTTTGTTTGTTTTTCTGTATTTCCCCCTCTATATTTAAGGCTTATCTACTATTTTTACGGTACTTAAAACCAACCATCTAATAAAAAATACAATTGACAATCACATTTCGTTTCATGAGTGTCTTTGTTCCTGTTTTGTAGGACTCTTATTTTAACAGATTTCATTGGAAAACACTTGACTGATCATTCAATCAAAGTTTTACCTTTATTATTCCATCACTCAATGAGATCATTTAATTGTGAGTTGAATTACTCCATTTGTAATTGTTTTTAAATAAACTAAAAATGAAGACTTGTTTTATTCAGTTTGTTGAATTTGAACTCTACATATTAAAAGATATTTAAAACCACTATGAATGTATTTAAACTAATATTTAAATTTATATAACTGTTTCACTGTAGGTATTTCTATTTTAATTTATTTAGCACATGTATTGCCTATTCAAACATGAAAACAAGTTTTAGATAATTTGTGGCTCTAATAAATTGTTAAACATTACAATATCCCTGCAGAAAAATCCAGCTTAAACCAGCCTAGGCTGGTAAACTGGCTTTAGCTGGTCGACCAGGCTGGTTTTAGAGGGGTTTTGGTCAGTTCTAGGCTGGTTTCCAGCCATTTCCAGCCTGGTCTTAGCTGATCAGGCTGGAAACTGACCAGCAAAATCCAGCTAAAACCAGCTTGACCAGCCTGGTTTAAGCTGGACATAGCTGGTTTTGGCTGGGCTCCCAGCCTGGCTAGGCTGGTCAAGCTGGTTTTAGCTGGTCATCCCCCAGCCTGACCAGCTAAGACTAGGCTAAAGAATGGCTGGAAACCAGCCTGGAAATGGCCAAAACCCCTCTAAAACCAGCCTGGTCGACCAGCTAAAACCAGCCTAGGCTGGTTCAAGCTGTTTTTTTCAGTAGGGATTTTTGACAAAATGGTCTAAAATGATAGTTTACAAGTGCCTAAGTGGGATTTGAACCCCGTTCTTTATGAAAAGAAAGAAAAATCTGATTGGCTCTGACATTACTTTCACCAGTGGGCAGGTACTTCAATCTGATTGGCTGGTCTCTCGTGCACTTATTCAGTCTTACTGCGTTTGCTTGACTTTTGTCCACACTGGCGCCTCAAACCTTTCCTGCTTTTGCTCTCCAGTGATCCTCCTGGTAAATTGATTATTCCAGAA
This sequence comes from Danio rerio, assembly GCF_052040795.2. NCBI lineage: Eukaryota > Metazoa > Chordata > Actinopteri > Cypriniformes > Danionidae > Danio > Danio rerio. The sequence goes on along the minus strand of NC_141029.1, from coordinate 28,069,505 downwards.
TGTTGATATGGTTTATCAATGTTGATAATGGTTTCCTTATTTTTATCACAGTTACATTTCTGCTTGCGTTAGTTATATTTTTGTTTAAATGTTTTTTTATTTGATTAGTATGGTACACCTTTTGGGTGATTAATAAATGTTTGTAAAACAAAATGCATTCTTTACATTCAACATCTATTCTCTGTGTCTTTAAGTGTTTGTAACTGGAAATATCTCATCATAAAACATACAGCCAAAATGTTATGGTTTATTGGATTAAAAATTTAATATGTAAGTCTATTTTAGTATTTTGGTTATTGTTAATAAATAGTGCCTCAATATAAATCATATCAAAAAGCACGAAAGGAAGAGGAAACACAAGACTCAAATTTTGTATATAATCTCTGAGAGCACGCAGGAAAATGTGTGTGTGAGCAGTGCATATTTGAGAGCGAGAGAAAATTTGCGCGTGAGCAGCGTATATTTCAGAGCTCGCAAGCAGTTTTGTCCACAGAGGAAATCGGTGCACGAGCGTCACACAAGGTAGAGAGCAAAGCTCTTCAACGTTATGTGAAGAAAACAACGTTAATTTTTGTATAAAGTAGCCTACTTCATTGAGAATATGTGCCACAATTTTACATTGCTGCTAGACAGATTTGCATCTTCATCTCTTCAGCACACACGAGATTCAATTGACAAAATACCAAGTTCACTCAATTTTATTGTGCAGCATACAGGAGTTGTTGGTCTACTGCTGCCTCATTGAGGTTGTTTATGTAGTTTTAGTTAATCACAAGTTGATCACCGAACACATAACATAGCACAACTAAACTTAATGAACTAGACAGCAGTAGACCTGCAATTTCTGTGTGATGTGAGGCAAAATGGACTCTATTGTAGTGGAACTCGTTCTTGTGCAATGTGCTGTGTAGACAAGATGCAGCACTGTTTAGCACTTTTTCAGAAAATTACATTTGTGTTTTTATATATCTGAGCAATGTTCTTTCATAAAAAAGGTTTGTTTAATAAATACAGATCTTACAACCATACATAATCTGTTTACAGTTCATTTTTCTGTTAAAAAGACTCGAAAGGACTCGAAAATCAAACTATAGGACTTTGGACTTGACTTGAGACTTGTTGCCTTTGACTTGGGACTTGACTCGGGACTTGCCTGTCTTGACTCGGGACTTGACTCGGGACTTGAGGGCAATGAATTGAGACTTACTTGTGACTTGCCAAACAATGACTTGGTCCCACCTCTGGAATTGTCTAATTAATAATTATGCAAAAGTTTTCTTAAGTGATCTTAGAATATCACTCCAGTTGTGTCTTTACATTTATTTCCATTTACATTTAGGATTGATTTATTTATTTTTAATAATAATAATAATAATAATAATAATAATAATAATAATAATAATAGTAATAATAATAATTTTATTTATTTATAATAAATATATGACTTCCGGTTTGGCTGCAGAGGGAAATGGCAGGTTGAGCGCTTAGCTCTCGCAAGTCGGCGTTATATTTACCCCCGTGTAATTATTTTAGATTTTTAAAAAGTGATTTTCCTTCATTGATATGACGGGGGGAAAGAAAGGCAGAGGTAAAGGGGCGCAAAGTACAACGAGTAACCACCCACACCGTGCAGGCCTTGACGAGGAGGACGACATGCGGGAAGAAGAGGACCGACAAAATGGAGGCGAATCAACATCTGAGAATGTGTCCACGGGGCTTGAAACCTTAAGCAAACAGATCAGCGATCTGAAGTCGGAACTTAAGGAAGACCTAAAAACATTCAAAGACGAAATTAAGCATGATATGAGAGAAGAGTTCATTGAGTTCAAACAAGAAGTTAACCAGCAACTTTCAACGAACATGCTAACCATGCAAGAACACGGTAGGAAAATTAACGAGATGGAGACGCGGATCGATGACACCGAAACATGGAGTGCGGAGGCCAACTCCGCCCTTCAACAGGCAATAAAGGATCAACAGAAACTAGAAGACAGGTTGAACGATATTGAATCGAGGGCTCGACGAAACAATATCAGGATCCATGGTGTACCAGAGAACGCTGAACAAGGCTCGGTGATAGAATTTGTTGAAAAAATGCTCCGCTCCGAATTTGAGCTCGGCGACGTGGACTTACAAATACAACGCGCGCACAGAGCCCTGGCGCCTAGACCGGGCCCAAACTCGCGTCCGAGGTCCATTATAGTAAATTTCCAGCAGTACAGCATCAAGGAGATGGTTATTCAAAAAGCCTGGCGAAAGAAAATCATGATGGAAGATAAACCGCTGTTTTTCGACCATGATTATACAGCCACCGTTCTCCATCAGCGCAAAGCGTACGCCAATATTAAAAAGGCTCTTAAAGAAAAGGGCATCCGTTTTCAGACGCCCTTCAATAGGATACGCATTCACTGGGAAGAAGGAGTGCAGGTGTACGGCAGTGCCGGGGAGGCAGCGCAGGAGCTGCGTCGGCGGGGATACAGCGTGGAGATGCCCGTGAGACCGCCGGGTAAGAGCCACCTGTTGGATCGTCTCCAGCGGGCTACATCGTGGCAGCGAGTGGGATCAACCACGAGTGTGGACACTGCCAGAAGAGCTAAAGAACGCCTACGGGAATTTGAACATGGTCGCAGCAATGTTTAAAAACCCACGTTATAGCAACCCTCTACATAATGATGTTTAATGTATGTGCGCCGGCTGGCGGGATGACGAGGTCAGCTGTGCCATTGGACACACGTAAGTGATCTATGATACACTCTGTAGCGGACTCATTGGTGAGGGGGCCCTTTCCGGGAGAGAGGATTTCCCCCTCCTCAACTGAAAACGTGAGAACGCTCTTCAGACTTTGGAAGTCTTTATTCTTTTCTGTTATAATGCTTGTTCTAAGCAGTTCTTGGCTTGTTTCTGTGTTACAGTTTATTTTATTTAAGGTTTGCCTGTGGAAACATAGTGGTGTAAGAATGACTCTTTTTGATGATGGTACAGTCTACTGAGGTTAAGCTAATGTCTTTAAACGTGAACGGTTTGGGTAACCCAATTAAAAGGTCAAAGGTATTGACAAAATTTAAAAAAGAGAAAGCAGATATTATTTTTATGCAAGAAACTCATCTCTCTCAACAAGAGCATGAGAAATTAAAGAGATTTGGCTTTAAAAATACTTATTACAATTCATATGAGCATTCACATAGAAGGGGAATTGCTATTCTTGTTGCTAATAAATTTAAATTCGAATTATATAAGGAAATAAAAGAAAAGGATGGGAGATATCTTATTGTTAAGGGTAAAATTGAAGAGGAGTTAATAACTTTAGTAAATGTGTATGCTCCTCCCGATACTAGTAAACTGTTCTTCAAATCATTAATGGATGTAATTGTACTGGAAGCAGAGGGTATTTGTATATGTGGTGGAGATTTCAATGTGGTACTAAACCACCATTTAGACACAACTAATAGCAAAAGAAATGAGAGCAAAATATCAAAATTAATTAACACAGCCTGGGATGACATAGGATACTGCGATGTCTGGCGACATATTAATCCATCTCTCAAAAACTACACTCATTACTCAGCTCCCCACCGTACATACTCTAGGATTGATTATTTTTTTATGCCAAAAAATGACTGTTATAGGGTGAAAGATTGTAGCATCGGAGTAGCTGAGGTCTCTGACCACAGCGCTTTGTACCTGACAGTTCAAATAGAAGGAAGGAAGAGAAAGACAGGTTGGAGGTTGAATGTGGGTTTGTTAAATAACAAAGCAAATACAGAACAGATAAAATTAAATATAAAAGAATATATTAGGATAAATGATAATGGAGAGGTAAACCCATCCATAGTATGGGACTCATTGAAGGCTGTGATGCGTGGGAATTTGATTGCACTATCAGCGCAAAATAAAAAAAAGAGAATTATGGAGTACAATACCCTAACATCAGACTTATTAAATGTGGAGCAACAACACAAAATAAACAGGGACCCAAACCTACTATCACGTATGCAGCAAATAAGGAAACAGATTAACAGCCTGTTGGAACAAGATGTTGAGAAGAAAGCTCGATTCTATAAGCAGACATACTACGAATCCGGCCCTAAAGCAGCAAAATTGCTTGCCCGACGCTTACGTAAACAAGAAGTTGATAGCACTATTCATAGAATACGAGACCCACAAACAAATAATTTGGTTTATCATCCACAGAAAATAGAGGACATTTTTCTAAATTATTATAAACAACTGTATACGGATGCTTCTAACTCTAAAATGGAAGCGACAAGAAATTTTCTTAATGAACTAGATTTACCAAGTATAGGCAAAATACAAAATGATTTCATTACAGCAGATTTCACACTAGAAGAGATAAATAATGCGATTGGGAGACTAAAAACATCTAAAACACCAGGTAGTGACGGCTTTCCAGCCGAGTGGTATAAAACTTTTAAAGAAATACTAGCCCCACTTCTGTTAAAAACATTTAACTGGATTAAAACAGAATGTAAACTTCCACCTTCATGGAACGAGGCTATCATCTCAGTACTCCCAAAGGAGGGTAAGGACAGGGAATTTAGCTGCAATTATAGGCCCATTTCAATTCTTAATATAGATTATAAGATATATACTTCAATTATAGCCAAAAGATTAGAGACTATCCTTCCTGAATTAATTGACGAGGATCAGACAGGATTCATAAAAAGCCGTCAAACACATGATAATATTAGGAGGACGCTGCATATTATAGATAAAATAGAAAGGGAAAATAAGACAGCAATATTACTAAGTCTGGATGCCGAAAAGGCCTTTGATCGGGTCAACTGGGAATTTCTTTACCAAACTTTGGTTAGATTCGGCTTCAATAAACATTTTGTAAATATAATTAGATCTCTTTACCAACAACCTACAGCCAAAATAAAAATTAATGGGTCATTATCTCCATCGTTTAGTTTACAAAGAGGAACTAGACAGGGCTGTTGCCTTAGTCCCACATTATTTGCTGTTTATATTGAACCCCTGGCCCAGGCAATCCGTCAACATGAACAAATACAAGGCATTACAATAGGACATAAAGATCATTTAATTAGTTTATTTGCAGACGATGTCTTGATCCATTTAACAGATCCTGAGGCTTCCCTCCCTGTACTGATGGAGTTCCTCGACGAATTTAACTTCTTTGCTGGGTACAAACTAAATATTGCGAAGACACAACTTTTGTCATTTAACTACAAACCTTCTGAGGAAATCAGACATAGATATAATTTAAAATGGGACATGAAAGAAATAAAATATTTAGGGGTGATTATTACAAAAAACCTGAGTAGTCTGTACGGTGCAAACTATAATGTGATTAACCAGAGTATTAAAAGCGATATGGAACGGTGGTCTACCTACCCATTGGATTTTGCTAATAAGATAAACGTCATCAAAACAAACATATTACCTAGATTACTATACCTATTTCAAGCCCTGCCAGTAGAGATACCTAAACATCAGTTTACAATCTGGAACAAACTTATTTCCAGGTTTATTTGGGATGGAAAGAAGCCTAGAATAAGATACACAACACTCCAGTTGTCCAAGCAAAAAGGAGGAATGGCCCTGCCGAATCTCAAAGATTATTTTTACGCAGCTCAGTTCCGTCCACTTTTTCTTTGGTGTAACAACAATTATTTTGCCAGATGGAAAGAAATTGAGACATATACGGTGGGTTATCAGATTCAGTCAATTCTTGGAGAAAAAGAAATCCCTTCGGTAGTCAAAAGTCAATTGGATTCAATAACCTCTGGAGCAGTGGAGTTTTGGTTTGAGTTTGCTAGACAATTTAAATTAAGCAAAGACCAAAAAGTTCTTCGATGGATAGCCTTTGACACTCAATTTAAACCAGGTGAAAGCGACGCCACATTTAAGCAATGGGCAACAAAAGGCATTAGTGCAATATGTACAGTATTGGAAAACAAGGAATTACAGACTTTCCAAACACTCAAAGAAAAACTTTCTCTTACTAATCGGGACTTATTTAGGTTTATACAATTCAGAGATTATTTTTACAGAGAAATAAAAATGGAAACGTCACACGAAATTAGTCCAGTTGTAAAGATTATGATGAATGCTTACAAATCAGATAGTAAATGTGCAAAAATAATCTCTAGTTTTTACGTAAGTATTATGGAAAGTAAGACCAACTCAACATTATACCTTAAATCAAGGTGGGAAAAAGAATTGAATGTAGAAATTCTACCAGAGGTATGGTTAGATATGTGCGAAATTCAACATACCTCCACAAGCTCACAACAACTGAGGGTATTCAATTGGAAGAATTTGGTAAGATTCTTTATAACACCTAAAATCAGCAGTAAAGCTTCTTCTACACCCCAGCAATGTTGGAGAGAATGTGGCTGCTTAGAAGCACACCATACACACATTTTTTGGGGATGCGAAAAACTGAAGCCATTTTGGAATGATGTGCACTTAACCTTAACAAAGGTGCTTGGGTATGAGATTCCATTTACATGCATTGTCCTGTACTTGGGTCATATTTCACTGGTTACACTTCAGGAGGATCGATACCTGGTAAAAATACTCCTTACAGCAGCCAGGAAAACCATAACCAGAAGCTGGTATAAGCCTGATTCACCTAAACAACAACAATGGCTTGATGTAATTCAGGAAATAAGGACATTGGAACATATGACTGGTGTGTTACGTTTGAAGGTGGACTTGTATGCCAAAAGATGGCAAAAATGGATAATTTACATTGACAAATCATTAGGGACTGGCTCTTAGACTGTACTCGCTTAAGTTTCAGATATACTTATTTATTTTTCTACAGTATTCTCAACACAGGCTCTGTTTCTATCTTATTTTATTTATGTATCTATTATTGTTTTGTTGTTGTTGTTGTTTTTTTTTTTTTTGTTCTAGTTATTTGCTTGTTATTGAAATGGCTTGTCATATCTGACTCAAATTAGCCTTTTCTACTATTTGTAAAATTGCATTTGATTGTAATCAATTGTGACCTACTAAAAAATCAATAAAAATTAAAGTTATAATAAATATATTTATTTTTAATATTATATAATATAATTATATAATATATAATATTATTTAATAAATATAACAATTAATTTTTACTTAAATGTATTTATAATAAATACTTAAAATATATATTTTAAATTTATACGTTTAAAATATATATAAATATTTAAAAATATATAAAGTCAACTACATAGTGTCTTTATTTCTCGGGGGATGGATGTATTTGGCATGGTTCGCCCAGGGTGCCATTTAAACTAGAACCGCCATTGGCTGTAACACTCTGCATTGTAGAATATATTCCATTTTTATTCTAAGATTCCATCTCCATTTCTTATACCACAAAAAATATTGGGCCTTAGCTTTTAAAATAAGCAAAAAATATTAGATGACAAAATATTAGGTAACTTTTCTATTTTTTTCTTTATTTAAATGAATTTGTAATATGTAAAAAAGCTCAAATAAACCAACAAAAAATAACAGCATTGTGACACATAAACAAAGTGAAATTAAATTCCATTTTAAATTGTGTGCATTAGTGTGTTACCAAATATACTAATTTCGTTAGCTGTTTTTTTAGCTGATTTGAGTTGGAATTTTCGATTTGGGAGCTATTACTTAAAGTGTGAGTGAAGTTGGGTTTTTTTTTCTTCTGCTACATGCGAGTTGAATGAAATGTTGTCTCTCGCAAGACCACAGTGCAACAGAAATAAACATTAGCACAAATAAGAACACGACAGCTTATCAAACTTACCAATGTTGCAAAGATGTATTTACCTGTGGCACTGGCATTTGATTTATTAATTAATGCAAATTTCATTAAGTTTCAGGTAAGAACAAAAAACTTGAGTAAACTATGTCAAAATCCACTTTTTTGGTGTGAATATTCACTTGGAGAGAACTCAAACTCAACACTCAAACTCAAACATGCTCGTCAGCGATTAAAAACGCACTCGCACCAACACATAAATGACTGCTGCTTATGTGTACTACACATGACATCTAAATTATCACTCATACACGCACTCATCCAGTGAGAAAACATTTAATTACCACATATGAGTCCACACACACAACGAGCTAGACTGAACACGAGAGAGAGATCTGACATGTTAATTACAACAGAACCCACAGATGGCACAAAAACACGCCTCGACGCGCCTCTCGAAAGCATCACACACACACACACACACACACACACACACACACACACACACACACACACACACACACTCGAATGAACTCACCCAATGGGAAAACAGCCCAAAGTTTCAGTGCTGGTTCTGTCTGTTGGACACTGATTCCAGCATGTGTGACTAACATCCCATAGAGACTGGACCATAATCCTGTTTTCTCTGGACCGTCTCCAGTCTATAACACACACACACAATCACCGAGATCAAAACGCACACTGTCATTATCCTGCTATGTTCCTCCTCATGTCAGGATAATTAGTAGGATTGGATGAAGGATTTCATGCTGCTTTTCATATTTCATTCTTCTTTCCCTTTTTTAAGTCTAAAGTATGATGTTAATGCGTCTCCCAGAAGGGCAGAATACAGCGTGTCAAAGAGCAAAAAAACAGGGCTTTGGTAAACTTACGTTAGACATCTGACATCTTAAACACATGCCGTAGCTCTGTTTATTCTTCTAAAGGATCGTAACGTTAGGAAAGGCTGGCTGAAGTTTGTTTTTAACAAGGTCCCCGGTCATTTCAGTGTGATGTTAGTTTATGTGGCACTCTGTGGTTCAGTCAAAATGAGATTCAGGGTTTGAGAGGATGCTGTTATTAAAGAATGGGTAAATATAAAAATTGTACTGGACTTCATGGCAAACCTGCATGCAGCGTGTTCGTAGACATTCCACATGGAGATACATTAGCCTTCTATTTATTAAAAAATAATAATAAAAACAGCTTTGTGGCCACAGGATTAAAATATTAAGATAGAAAGCACTTATTAACTAATATACAATATACAGTTTCAGTATTGTTTTCGCAATGGGTAAATGCGCAATAGTCACATCGCAGGATCTGCAATGATGAGTTCGGTTTTAGTTTATTCATCCCTTAGGATATTTGAGAGGAATTATAGCTGACCAAATATTACATTGTTATCTGTTTTTCATTAGCTTGTTTGCTTTGTTTTTAAAGTACTAGTTCAGCCAAAAATGACAATTGTGTCATCCTTTACTAACCCTTTAAACAGTTAAATATAAAATAAGATATTTTGAAGAATGCTGGAAACTTGTAATCGTTTACTTCTATAGTATTTACTATAGATTTTTTCTTACTACGGAAGTCAATGGTTACAGGTTTTCAGCTTTCTTTAAAATATCTTATTTTGTGTTTAACAGAAGAAAACAAAACTCATAAATGAATAAATAATGAGTACATTTTCATTTTTGGGTGAACTATCTCTATAAATTAATGAAATAGTTTGTGTTTAAGAAATCAAACATCTGTAGTTTTACAAAGAAACGACTTTAAAATTAAAGTTAGTTTGTATTTTTGTTAATAAGTTGATTTGATCTAATTTGTTCATACAATGAAGACTATGCAGTGCTATTTATTTACATTTGGTTATTTAATTTATACTCAAATACAGTAAAAAAAAAAAAAAATATATATATATATATATATATATATATATATATATATATATATATATATATATATATATATATATATATATATATATATATATATATATATAAAGGGCTGTCTGTTTCATTTACACAAATTAACTGTCCTACTGAATGTCAAATGAAATAGTTAATTTGCAAATAAAACAATGTCAATTTTTCCAGTACCACGAAGAGATGTTTTGTGTTTGTTTGCTAATAAAGCATGTTGATTGTAATATTATTAATATTTAATATCAAGTCAGTTGCACTTTTTATTAAAACATTAACACACTTTTGAATTATAAATTGTGTTTTAAATAACTAAAGGTATGTGCCAAATACAAAGTATGAACACTTTGATTATTATAAAAAATAATTTGATAGTAAATTAAACTTATCTTAAGCTTCTAAAATTATAGTATACTTACACACCAAGCAAAATTTTAAATTTGCTGTAGTTAAATTAATATTTACTCACTCTCAAGTGGTTATAAAACAGTTAAGTCTTTGTTGATCACAAAAAAGGTGTTTTGAAGATGGAAAGCATTAACCAGTGACATCATATAACATATAAAAAATATATTTTGTGTAAGATAGTGACAGCCAGTTTCCAACATTCTTCAAAATATCTTATTTTGTTATCAGCAAAAGTCAGACACTGAAGCAGTTTTGAAACAAGTTAAGAGTGCGTAAATGAATTTTAATTATTAGGTGAACTAACCCTTTAATACCAAACCGACGGTTATTCCACAATTCAGATTCATCTGTCATTGTCCATATTTGTTCAACATTATTAGTACTATTTGGATTAACTCAGTGACAGGTAAACTGCATTATTACAGATCAATGAAACTGAAAAAAAGTCTGATTTGATGTCATTCCATAAGACTGATCAAACAGAGAGATGAACTGGTTGGACAAGCCAAAACACAGTACGCTTAGCTAGGCAAATCTACAACAAACAACAAAAAAGAAACATGCAATGTATCCGTGCAGGCCAGCGCTAGTGCAAGCAAACTCGCTGGCACTTGATTTGAAATTAATTTCTCAAAGGGGAAATAAATCACTCGCTGAACTGTAGTGATACTGTATGAAAACATGACTGCACGCTAGATAGAAAGCTTACTGTGTGTTTTCAAAGTCTGCCCCTGAGCGAGTCTGCCGATGCAAACATGAAAGTGCACGAGCACAAAGAGGTTTGTCTCAGTTTCTCTGCACATATTAGAGATACAAGTCAGAGATTCTTTCTTCTGTTTATTTAGGTTACTGTGTAACAGAAACACCTTAAGCTCATTCAAACTCAGCAGCATCTGTTCGATAATTGCTGATAAAGTCATTCTAAAAAGGTCCAGTGTTTTCTGTGATGTGGAAAATGCAAGAAAATATTAATATAATAATGATTTTAGAAAAAATTTAAATAAATTGGAGTATAAAAATGCATAAAAATGCCAAATGGGCTAGTTTAAGTTCAAGTTCAAGTTCAAGTTCTATTTATTTATATAGCACGTTTCCAACTGCCACAGGGCTGCACAAAGTGCTTTACAGAGAGAAGATAAACACATGATATGAGCATAAAACAGTAAAAACAGCAATAAGCACATAATAGGAAGGAACATAGAAAAATTATCAATAAAAGAGCAAAAATAAAAAAAAATAGTAATAATAATAATAAAATATTTTTTCCTAATTAAAAGATGCTACCACAGTTGACCAACACTAAACACGATAGAGAACATGACCGTTATTTGGGCTAGTGTACTGTATACCACAGAAGACTGGATTTAAGTCTGCATCTTGTGCAATTCTCTGTGTGAATGAATAGCTTTTATCTTTATCGTCATTTCTTTCACCTTCACAAACTCACTTTTCTTTTACTCCCAGGTTGCATTTTTTTTTCTAATAATAAAACAAATAAGAAAAAATATATAGTTTCTAAAATTGTATTTTTTGTAAAATTCAGCAACAGAATTTGTTTGGACAGCATGCCAAACAAGCTATGTATAAATCATGAGCTAAGTGTGAACTCTTGAAATAACATTTTCAACTATTTTATTACATTTTAATCACTAAAATGTAAAATGTAACAAGTAAAAACATGGAACAATAAAATGTGCTCAAACAGATTTAAATTTTTATAATAATAATAATTACTATTATTATTATTATTATTATTATTATTACTACTACTACTACTACTTTTATAATTTTAATACTACCACTATTATACTATTATTACTATTATTATTATTAGGGATATAACAATTCACCGTGAGCAGGTTGAAAATAGTGTCAAATATGAATTCATTGAATGAATCATGATACATGTATTGAACAGAGGGGACACTGCATTTACAGGTGCAAACTCGCTTTACCTGCACATCAGTGGCGAGCAAGAGGTGAGGCGGCAAAGTAAAATGAAAGTGGCCAAATGCAAAATGCTATTAATAGGCCAAAACACGCGGACCAGAGGATTGGCAGCTCCGCTTGCTCTGACGAGTGCTAACGTTGCGGAGATCACACAGTTCAGTGTTTTCATGTGAAAGTGTGAAGATGTTTTTCAGATTGAAAGAAAAAGCTGTTGTTACAGAACCAGGTATTAGATTTTTACCCTCTCATTTTCAAATTAGCTTATACATATTTAAATAATTTTCTTATTATATCATGTATTATAATCAGTTTTTTTTATGCCAGTGGGAGCAGAGGGCTTATTGACCACTCTGTACAAACTGCTCTCTGGTTTAGGAAAGGCTTAACTCTCCACATCAGTCATCTCAGTCCCCAGTGAAAGAGTTTTTTCAGAAAATAGCTTATACCAGAAAACAGAGATTTTTATTTTTATGTGGGTTTAGTTTTAAAATTCCAATTTAGTTATTGCAGAAAACATTTATTTTGTAAATAATTGTGCAGCACTTGAGAAAAAAAATTATCTTAATTTTGTCTCAAATAATTTTGTTTAAAAATTTGTAACTAAAGCATGAATCGTGAGATTAGTATCGTGAATTGTATCTAATCGTGATTCTGGTGAATCGTTACGTCCCTAATTATTATTAATATTATTAACAATAATAATAATAATAATAATAATAATAATAATAATAATAATAACAATAATAACAACATTATCATTACTACATGGACTTTATGGATTCTTATTTAATTTCTTTTATTTGGTTTTTCAATAAACCGTTATATAGTTAAAGATTCGATCAGACATGGATCATTATTAGTAAAACTTCATTAATAATAACAGACTGGGTAGCCAAATAAATAAAACATTGCACAAGGCCCTGTAGACAGGCTCACTAGACCGTTCCGAAGCCTTTTAAATGCTTTTAAAACATCATAAGACATTCATCACGCGATTTGGTGAGGTCATCTGATATGCAATGGTTCATTCACAGTAAAGCCTCAGAGGAGGAAACCGACAGAGAGAGAAAGAGGACGGGCGTTACTTGCACAATAACACATTTGTATTTATTTCCTCAACACATTAAACCAGCATCAAAGAGCAGCATATTTCCCCGATGATTCCTCCTGAACCGCCATACCTCCATAATATCCACATTCCTGTTATAAACTTAAAGGCAACAGCCAATAGAAGTGAAACCCAACAAGTCATTACACACACATGGTTAAGTAACCGTTTTGCATGTTTTTCAGATGAGGATCTGTTTGTAACTGCCTTTTAATGGTATTTGGCTTTTAAATGAAAGGACCGCAAATATGCACAAGCGGCCACACAAAAACACAGTTGAAAAAGGCAGGTAGGCTATGTAAATTTGTGCTTGTGAAACACTTTTGAACTGACACATGTAAGACAACTGTTTTTTTAAGGTGATCAAAAAGTTCAGAACAGTGTTTTTTTTTTTTTTTTTTCTTAAAGTTTAAACAATGAAGGGTTATTATTATTGATTATTATTAGTTAGTAAGGTAATGTTACGAATAATAATTTAATAATAATAATAATAATAATAATAACAGCAATAATTATTATCATTATTATTGTTGTTGTCATCATGAATTTTAACACATTACAATAAGGTTGTATTAGTTAGTTATTTAATCCGTTTACTATGAACAAATAATAAACAATTGCAGTGTTTATTAATCTGTGTTAATGTTAATGGAAAAAAGATGTTCATTGCTAGCTCATTTTTACTCACAGTGCATTAACTAACCTTAGAAAGCATGAATTTGGATTTTAATGATATGTTATTGTAATGAGTTGGGTTTGACAACAAGTGTTGGTTAATGCATGCATGTAATCCAAAGAGTGGTCAATAATCACAGACAAATGGTTGAGGCAGACAGCAAAACAATGTAAACAATAAACAAAACACAGGGTCAAAATCACATTAATGCAAAACAAGGATAATGCTTAGGCCTGGTTCATACATCTGCGTTGAGTGATCGGCATGACCCACCACGCATGCAATGCGCGTTGCTGTGCATTTATTCTTGTGCGCTGTTTGTGTTGCTCTGCAACAACACTTCAAAAATGCAAGCTGGCAGTAGGTTTTTATGTTTATCTGTGTCAAGTTGCTTTGTTTTTTTTGTTTTGTTTTTTAACGCTGCCTTCAATTTACAAGTGGCTCAAACTTGCTCATTTTGAGGCAAGAACTGGCAGACAAGCAACAACAATAATCAGGAGGTAAACACAAAACAACAGTTTCCATCTAGAGCTCCTTCATGCAACTCGACACTTGTAAACACTCACTTCAACAGGCTCGCACGGCTCTCAACCCAACGCACACTCGCCAGTGCTACCAAGCTGATCAATCACAGAGTTTGCGCTAAGCATCGTTGCGACGTATAGCTACATTTTTTGAGAGGTGTGTGTCAGCATCTGTGACAGCCACAGCGATGGCTATGCGACTAAATTAGCCTTTAGAAATACTCACTACAAGAAAACAGGACTCAGAAAAGGTGTGTGTGTGTGTGTGTGTGTGTGTGTGTGTGTGTGTGTGTGTAAATAGTCCATGTAATTAGTCCTGAATAGACATCAGCTGTGTGTGTATTCAATGGATGATCTGTGACTGGTGTGTGAGTGAAGTGTATTATGGTCTATGTAGTTGTGGCAGATGTATAGTTTGGGTGAATAATGGAGTGTTTACTGTATTGGATTACTAAAAAAGATTTATAAATACATTAACTAACATTTACTAATGAAACCTTAATTTAAATTGTGACCATAGCATTAGTTACAAAAATATTCATTAAATGCTGATTTTGCAACAAACTACTAAAATGTAAATAAAAAGTAAAGCACTGTTTAAAGCAAAATAACTTCACAAGCGCAATATACAATGTATTTCTATAGCTTCGAGAATCCAAAAAGAGCCACATATGTTCATGGGCCAGTGACATGACCACATTGAATTAGTCTTTACTACATAAAATGATATACATATATTATGATATATGAAAATGTCTCACAAATGATAACATGTAAATGTCAAAAAATTCTATATTCTATTTAATTACTTTAAAAGTCATTTAAAATTAAAATTGAATTAAGCATTTATAACAATGTCTCACATTTCTTATTTTAAAAACAACAAAGATTACAGTAATACTAATTCAAAATAATAATACTGCTATAATACTACCGCTAAGATAAACAGTGAATTCAGTTATCAAAACTGAACTTGTTAAACATTTTGACAATAAAAAGCCTTTCAGGTTCAAACTACTATTGAAAGATAATTATCAGAAATATAAAGTGATTGTTCTTAACAGAAGCTGACGGATCAGAATAAAAGGTCTGTTTGTTCTGTTCTCAGCAGCTGTTAACAGCAGGTCACGCTAGGCTGACCGACTATTGATAACCTCCATCATCCCGACTGATAAGATTCAAAGTCAGTAAAACATATAAAACACCCCCATGTTGTCTCTATCTACTTCTTTATGGCTGATTTTCTATAAAAAAGATGTTGAAAGACGGACTTACTTTACAGCATGACAAACCTTTCACGATAAGGTACAAAATCTAGTTTTTAAAATGTGTTCACGGTCAGTGAAATGAGCTGATTAACCTTCCAAAAATGTTGACTGTCAACTACAGGAGGTCAAACTAAATATTAAATGAGCGGTTTCATTTTCTATTCATATTATATGAGGTCTGTAGCTTTGGAAATCCAGGCAACCTTGCTGGAAAAAAAAAAAAAAACCACTGACAGTATTTCTAATGGTATTAATGGGAACTGTATTGCCTGTTATCAAAACTGGTCCCTGTTGGTCTGTTCTGGTAATTTGTTGTCCTTTTATTGTACTGGTGAAATATGACCCAAAACAAACGATGACGGGAATTAATAAATGATTGAAATGCTGATAGTTTGTCATGTTTATAATTGAGCTGCACAACACTGGAAATATATGTGATGTTGTTGAGTACTGCCATAACATTATTTCTTACGATATACTGTAATATTTCCCTAAAAATGCATTTCTTTATTAGCCATGTCATTTATTTAAGGACATTAAAATAAACAGGCAAAAGATTTTTTTTTTCAGATCTAATTGTTACATCTGACGTTTTATGCAAGGAGTGAAACAAATGCATATATAAAATACATATATATATATATATATATATATATATATATATATATATATATATATATATATATATATATATATATATATATATATATATATAAATAAATTTAAGGACATTTCTGTAATTTAACATTCATTATTTTATTGTACATTTCTGTGATTTAATAACTGTTATTTTACAGTTTATTTCTGGCACCCCATCGGCCGTATAAAAAATAAATAAATAAATAAATAAAAAAACGCTAAATAATGCATTTTTTTTACAGTGTAAACCACCAGGGAAAGCCAAACAAGTAAAAGTCTGACAATATAAAATGCATTTAAAAAAACTTCAAATATCATGTTGCAAACACAATTAAATTTTGCTTGTCTGAATTGATGTTTGCACAAGTTACCGTAGTTTCTACCATGTTTTACAAAATGGCTAACCAGTTTCAGCATGTTGTTAGCAATTTTTTAACAGGACTTCCACATTGACACAGACAGAGTGATAGATTGTTTTAAAGGTTTTTCATTAAAGAAATTTATGTATTTTTATTAAAGGAATGAATATGATACTGACACTTTTAGTAATTTTAATTAGAGTTTGGTGGATGTAGATTGTTTTTTTTTTAGGAAAAACTTTATAGATATTTTTAAATACATTTATACCAAGTTCTTGAACCCACTGTTGTCTCTCTCTCTTTCGCACCTCAATATAACACTGTATGATTTATTTTGAAACAACAAGTATCCCACTGAATTATAAAAGAAAATAAAACTGAAATTAAACAAAAGTATTTTAGTGTAAAACATTTTAATTTACCACTCCTAAAATTAATATTTACAATCTTTACTTTTTCACTTGCAAGTACGTCAAATAAAATATACTTTAGTTTTAACATGGCTGAGAAACACGATAGGAAACAAATATTTATCATATTTGCACAGCAGTAAAATCGCACTAAAATCTATCTCCTTTCACACCTGTGTTCTCCTGAATAAAGCAAAGAAACTTCTTATCTAGTATCAAGATAAATTACATCATGTTTAACAGATGATTAGTGAGTAAGAGGATTTAAGATTGAATGTGGGACTTTCCACTTGGTGATGGTATGAATGTGTTCACGTCAGCACATGCTCTGATAGGAAGATCAGGAAGAGTTAAAGGGAAATGAAATGCTTGCCCTTCACTTCAACTAATTGTAAATGATTGAAGCGATAAAGATCTATTTAACCTCCAGGCTTTTCGGAACAAAAAAAACAGCCTGTCTTTATTTCAGAAAACTCAGTGGCGTCTTTGTGTAAACGCGCAGAGACGTGAGGTTGACACCTGTCGTCACCGATGCCTGCTCTACTGTAGTGGTTGTTATTTGAGCTCTGCGTGTTTGTTTGTAATTATTTTCACTCAAATGCACCTCATGAGTCATTAGGAATTCCTCCTTAACTGACTAATTTGAGTCTCGGTTCACCAGGACAGTTAATAACACCCTGATAAATACTATAACTCTGACAAAGACCGTATAATCAGTCAAGCTGTCACGGACATATCAATCAATCTAAGATGGATTAAAGCAGACCAATTAAAATAAAACTGATACACGTATACATGTACTGTATGTATACTCAATGACATTTAATCATTTTCATTTATGCATGCACACAATATTTTTTCTGACTATTTGGAAAAATCTCCACAAAGGGAAAAATAGCTTGAAAGGCAAATATTGGTGAAATAAAAATTCTTTACAAATTTTTTCTTATCCTGTGCAAAAGTCTTACCTTACTTCTCATTCTCTTTATTAAAATACATGCAGAAAATACAGTTATAAAATAATAGTTGGATAAAAAATAGTTTGGTTTTTGGAGTCTAATTGTTTAATACATAGGGGAAAAAAAAGAGTTAGAGAAAAATGGAAAAATGAGTGAAAAATACTGGAGTTTCTGTCTTGGTTTGATCTGCATTTCTGCCAGAGCTGTTGTCAACATGAATTGATGAGATTGTGAATGCTGAAAAGTACAGGCAGGATTTAAATACGTCATGAAATTCCATCTAGAAAGCACCTAATTTGTAATAGTTTTATTTATAGCATGATAATGATTTCAAATACACTGTTAATGTAATGAAAACTTATTTGGAGAGAAAATCAGCTGATGAAAAAAAACAGCCATGAAATGACTTCCAGACCTGAATATTATATAAAGTATAGTCAATATAATGAGATTCACCTGGAGAAATGCTGATGGATGCTTGATTTTAAATAGCACATCATTACAGAAAAGGCTCAACAAAAAAAGTTGAACTTGTTGCTTGGTGTTAAAGAGGTCCTATTAAACACATATGTTGATACTAGTCGTTTGATTCCAAAAGTATACTGTGTACATATTTCCATATTTTCTGTTTGAATATTAAGTAGGTATAGTTTACAATGTAATGACCATGCACTTGCTCCATACCTTTAGGATAGATTTCTGCGAAGGTCTTATAATATAGCTTATAAGTAATTAACCCAACTCAAATGTAATGTCAATTACAATGTTGCTAAAAAAAAGCCTCTAGTTCCAGCAAATAAAGTAAAACAAGTACTTTAAAATTACTTATTTGTTGTTCTGAAACTAAATGGACCATGATTGATCAATGAATGTTATTTCAAAACAACAAAAATGTAAATATGTCCTAACTATCAATTTAACCTTCAGAAACAGTCATTAAATGGCCTCCACAGAGTCCAGGACTGAATTTTAGAATTTTTATTTACAGGCAATATTATAGGTAGTAAAAGAGTCACCTGGAGAGAAAACGAAAGACAGAACATGCCAAATCTAAGGAAGAACTCTTAGAAATGCCGAAAGATGCTTGATATTAAATAGCACATCATTACAGAAAAGACTCAACAAAAAAAGTTCAACTTGTTGCTTGGTGGTAAAGAGGTCACATTAAGCACAGACTTCTGATCCTAGTGTTTTGATTTCAAATGTAGTTTGTTCTGAATATTGTGTATTCATATTTCCCATATTTATGTTTGTATATTATGTATATAGTTCACCATGTAATAACCCTACATTGATTCACACCGTTTAGATAGATTTCTGCAAAAGTCTTATAATGTAGCTTATAATGTAATGTCGTGGGTGAATTAATTATTTATGAATAATTAATTAATTCATAATGACTTAATTGTTTGTAGTCTACCGTTTCAATTACCTGACCCACAAGGTCTGTTTTACCAATAACCAAATCATAAATAAATAAAGAGAATTTACACACAAATTATTAATAACTTTGTCAATCACTTTTTCCGCCAGACTCTGGCATAAACAGGTAAAGTTATGTGTCGTTTTAATTACGTTGACAAACTTGGTTAGTAAAAAAGGTGCAAAACCAGTAGCAACCAACCAACAGTATCTGAGGTTTTCGATAAAATCATTAAGTACTGCGTGTACTTAGGATGAAAGATTGAAGCAGTGTACTGACGCTGTGACACGTTACCTGACATAGAAGACCAAAGAGTCGTTGGATAGAGACAAGATGAATTAAATATCATGATTAACAACTATAGTGAGACGTGATCCAGCAGTACATCCTTGATAAACTGTGCAACGTGCACACCTCTCTGGGGTTTTGTTCTGAAAGCACCCACTGACTGCTGAAGCTCAGACACGCACATACGCTGCAGTGCATAACAGTGTGTGTTTGTGTGTGTGTGATCACGTGATGTGCGTTTTCAGCAGTTTAGTGTCTGCTTTTCAGAAATGCTAGGTAAAATGCCAGTGTGGACGTGTATTGTTTTCGTTCTAAAATGGCATTTTAAAACCCAAGTGTGTATTTTTCACGAGCGGGTTGCTGTTGCGACAGGGCTGGGGCGGAGGATCACGGTGCCAGCTGAGCATCGTGATGTCTATCAGCCATTGGCGATGGCATCATCAGCAGTAGATCCAACCCTAGTTTCTAGTTCCAGTAAAATAAAACAAGCTTTAAAAGGAATTTTTTGTTGTTCTGACTAGAAATTTATCACGATTGATTAATAAATGTTATTTCAAAACGAAAAAAAGTAAATAAATTACTCAACATAAATACATTGCATTCCTTTAAAGTCCCAGAACTGAACACTGTGGTCGTTATTCTTTTCATAATGTCACGTAGTTTTTAATGAGCAAATTTTAAATGAGCAAACAGTAGGTTTGGCTTGTTTTTTCTACCACAGACTTAATAGCTGTAGTAAAGAGTATCATTCAGAAAGAAGGGGAAAGGGGTATTAGAAGAGTTACTACAATCTAACAGACTCCTCCTGATCACCATTCTTGTTTGTTGTCAAAACTGACAGTTGGAGCAGCGTTAGCCACGCACATTCCCTCAAAATCACGTAATCTGATAAATAACCTGAAAACAAAGAGAAAGTGCATTTTCAGATTTTAAACAAAGATTAGAAGGGTAAACTATATATATATATATATATATATATAAATAAAAACAACAAAACAAACAAAAAACTAGCAATTCGATCTAACAAAATCAATATGCTAGTTTTGATTTTCTGAGGACTTTAATGATGTCAAATGTAGAAAATGTGTTTAACATTCAGATGATAAGGTGAAAGTTTAATAATATCAATAATAGAACAACAATAACTAAATGATCAGTTTATAGCAAGTTTATAGAAAATAGTTCGTATTAAATCTTATTTTAAGGCTTGAAAGCTAGGGCAGCAAGAGCCGCTAGTAACTGCTTATTTTATGTGGCACTGTTAATAATGTCAGCTTTCACAACACTCTTAATTACAGTAATGCAGCGCAAGACAAATGAACATCCCTCTCCTCCCATACTTCTTTTAAGAGACGCTTTAATGCGCCAGACTCCTTTGCTGATTTTAAAGAGAAGTCAATGGACACAGTGCAAAACAAATTTGCTGCCTCCCAGAAAAGTCAACAAGTCCAAACCATAATGCATCTTAACTAGGGATGTCAATTCCTACACATTTGTGAAAATGCTGCAGTATGGGTGTAATTCATTGGCACATTAAAAAGATGTGCAAAAAAATGTATAATAATAAATTATAATTTATAATTTTTGCCGTCTAATTTTGCAGTTTTTATAATAACAAATTATAAAAAGAATTAGTCATTGATAATTCAATACATTTATTCAATTATTAAATGTAATGAGTAATATACTGTAGATGTCAACTGTGCTCTCAAATGTACACACTGGCAACTGGTGCATGTGACTAAATACAATTTTTTACTATAAACATTTCAATTCAGGCATTTTAAAAAAGTGCTTATCACACAACATGTGATTCAATGTATATCACCCATTCAATAAATAAATATATATATATATATATATATATATATATATATATATATATATATATATATATATATATATATATATAATTATTATTATTCATTTTATTTATTTTTTATTGTAGTTTTGTTAAAGGGCCATGACACCCCTCACTTTCGGTTCAAGTCTACCTCAGAATTTTTTCAAAAGATGCATCGTAATGGGCGTGGAGTGGAGGCAGGAGTGGGTGAGGCCAGCAGAACAGGGGAGAAGGAGGGGAGTAAACAACTGTTGTCAGTTAGCTCACAAACCGTGAGGAGACCCATGATTTTATAGTTTACTAAGTTAAAATGCAAAGAAATAAACAGTAATTTAATGCCCTGCTACATTTGTCATTTGTTATTTCATTTACACACAACAACAATTTCTATCATTATAAAAGATAATCACGTTCATATAAACACTATAAATGAGGACTTCTCCCTCAATCCCCGGGTCTGAATGCAGCAGATCTCTTGCCCTGCCTATTTCAACCATTAGCCCTGCTGGGATTCTGGAGGATTAAGGTAAACAAAGCAGCATGACAATGTGTCTAAATGTGAACGAACTCCACTGATAAAAGACAAAGTCCACCATTCTCCGCCATACTCATACTGCTCTCCCGGCAAAAATGCTTGCTGCACAAAAACAGCTTTGCTATATCGGCCCTGACAGGATAGTGGGAAAAAAAAACATGCAACAAACCGCGTGGATCATAGAAACAAACAGATACGACCCTTCATGAACGGCTAAGTACTGTGTGCCACCCAGTCATCAACATAGGGTCTCACAGCTTGGCACTGGCAGGTCTGTCTGTGTCTTGCCTTCGGAAAGCACGCACAGTCATGAATGTCGGCTCTTCTCGTAGGATAAGAAAACACTGTATGAATAATAATGAAAAACCGACGCGTCATTTTTCCACTTGCAGTTTTGCGCTACGTCACCAATTTTGATCCCACCCCAAAAATCATTTTAAACCTGGAAGAGAAAACTAGCGGACAAAAGCTCAAAACTATCCAGTTTTCCCCACAATTCAAGCTGACAGGTGCTAACGTTGTCTTAAATGATGCTCAACACACACAAATAAAAAAGTACTCAAGGGTTTCTTGAACCTTTAAAGGGCCATGAAACCCCCTCGTTTCAGCAGGGTGTTTTCACACCTCTACTTTGGAAAAAGTCAGCAAAGTGGGCGTGTCCAGCTCTGTTTAGGGGGGAGTGTCGGAGGAACTAAAGTGGGAGGGCGTGGGAGTGTCTATTTGGGCACGCGCGAGTTTCAGAGTCAAAATACACACACACAGGAGAAAGTTATGGTGTTTAACCTACATGGACATCTGTAGTCGAATTATTTGCCAAATTATTAAATGGTGGACTTTAACTGCAGTTTGGCTCTTTCATTCAGGGAATTCATTCATGCACCTCGCGACAAACGAGATATTTGATTCGAGGAACTGCTCCAAGCGTGTATTTTTCATGCAATGTTTGATACCGCACGGCAAATGAGAGAAAAAAAACCTCAGCATTTCCCGGAAACTTAGATGCACACGGCAGGTAGTGTCAGAAAGCCGCGCGTGTTATTCCGGTCACAAAATGCGGTAAAAACCTTACACGAGGTTAAAGTTTGGTTGTAGTGCTAACATGTTTACACTCTGTGCAATAGTTAACTTAGTTCGATAAGAACAAACTGAATAAACAAAGAGCACTGGTCGCTCACTTACCAAATCTGTAGAGACAGGACAATCACCAGCAACTAGAGCCGCGTCTTTATGAAGAGAAGACTACAAGCGAATCCGGATCTCAGCATTTGCAGATGAGAACAGCTCTCGGGTAAACAATAATCCTCCTTAGACACGTAAGTTATTGTTGTCGAGCGCCGCGTACACTGTTAATCCACACGTGACTCCAGATGAGCTCTCACAGAGAGAAAATGAAAACAAAACTTAATGGCAGAAAACAATAAAAGCAACACTTCACGCTTGTTTTGCCAACACAACGTGGCGTCTCTGTCGTGTAAACACGGTGATAGTAATGAATATTAATGAAGTTGCACAATAGAGCGCGCTGATTGGTTTGAACCAAGCCTTACTCATGCATTAATGCATCACACTGTAAGACGTAATAAGACACACTCTGGCACAGACATCCAGTCTGCACGCTGGAATACATGCTATTATGTCATGACCGTGACGCAGCTTCAAAAATTAGTTTCAAAACGGAAGTACGAATTTGCTTGAAATAACGCAAAAACAACCAATTTACACTTTTTAGTGAAATATAGGTGTCCTAATAGTGTTTTTAGCAGTGTGGGACACATATACGACTGTCAACAGCTTAAAAAATGTGTTTTGATGTTTCGTGACCCTTTAAAATTAAAGTTTGACAATAAAGATGCCCATCGAGAAGCAGCACAACTGAAAAAAATTAACCGTGTTCACTTGAGCAAAAGAAAGCAGATGATTATCAAGCGAGATGATGATCACACACAAGGAGAGACTCCCACTCAAGATTTGCCACTTTCGCTTTGACCATTCTTTAAACAGATTATTAATGGGCCTAACGTTAACCGTGTGCAGGTTATCATCCTTTCATTACCACACACAGAATGTTTTTCAACTGCTTTCTTTTACTGTTTTTTTATGGTTTAATTGTCATTCTTTACATATCATTACTTTTTTAAAAGAAAAAAAAAAGTTTTGTTAAATAAAATTTGTGTATAGTCAAATGTTTGCATGCATTTATGTAAAAAATAACAAATCAAAAAAAGTGTGGCTGGTGATTAAAACACTAAATGTCATGCCCTGAATACGGAGATATCACAACAAGCCTACTACAACACAGAGCTATAGTTCACTAAAAATCTACACAATAACCGTGTACAATTTAATCAGTGCAATCCTGACATCAGAGATAATCATTCCGCAATTTGATAGCTGTTGAACAGTGAACTACGGCTCTGTGTTGCTGCTATATCTGAAAGCACTTCTACTCCTGCTATATTCGAAAGCAACCAAACTCACCTCATAACTTCAGTTGAGAATTTAAAATGAATAATTCAGTGAGATTCAGTGAGTGTGTGTTTATTAGTCACGCTGAAGCAATAAAAACAGTTCAATCCTCTGCTCTGTTTAATGGTAAAGTCTAGATAAGATACAGCTGTGGATATGCACATAAATATAACATCATTTTTGTAACCTTGTATAACAATAATTAATATTTTTTACATTACTGTGATGGTTGGGTTTAGGGTTGGGGTGGGGGTAGGCATTAATAAAATGCAATTTATTGGGTAATTCAACAAATAACAATACTCGGTACAACTAATATTTTTACATTACTGTGACAGTTGGTTTAGGGTTGGGGTAGGGGTGGGTGTTAATAAAATTTATTAAATAATATAAATAATTATCATTGACTTCCTACTGCAACCGTATCTGATCTAGCAACAACCCTGTTTAATTTCCAGTTTCTCTTAGTTTGTTGCATATTTGCAGGTTCTGCACGAGAGAGCGCGCCCTCTGACTTACAACTGATCACAGAGCGGTGTTTCACAAATCGCAGCTTTTTCGATTTCATTTTGATTGTTTAGCCCTATTAGAATCCTGTATCTTAAACAAGGTTTACAGTTTGGTACCTTACAAGACCCTTGTTAAGTCATGTTTCTGCAGAAAAAAATAAATATACAGTTCGTTGATGCTTTAAGGAACCTGCATGGGAGAGATTGAGTTCTGAACATACAGCGGAGGGGACAGATCCAGCAGAACCAGCAGCTCTTCCCCAACATCATTATCGCTCCATTCTGTCAGACACACATGCTGCACACCCTCTGTTTGCCCGAGGGCATTAACAGGGCTTTGTTCGGGTGATACGGGGGGTTAATTACTGTATGAGGCCTGTGTCAGAATGCTCATTATAAAGCGGAGACTTTTTGGCACTATATTCTGAAATGTAAAGCGGTGGTAAAATGCAGATAAATGCAGACGTGTCACAGCATGTTCTTTAACACTGCGTCAAGCTGCTGCAAGACTTGAGATAAGGTCTGTTCACACCAAGAATGAAAACTAGAAGCACAACCACAGAAATAACTACATTAGATTTCACACCAACTGCTGGTTCAGCTGCTTGAGCTCTTTGAAGCTGGATGATTATGACCGGCTCTCTAAGATTGTATATATAAAGGCTGAAAATTATTTTTATTGTGAAAATGATTCCAATGTTTTTTTGTGTTGTTAATGCTTCAGCTGTGTTGAGGGCTATTCTTTTATATTTCAAGTTTTCTTTTATGTTTACATAACTTTAGAGTAATAAGCAATATTATCACAGCCTGCTGTTTTTTTCTGACAGCTACCTTTTTCACCTTTGATTTCAAAAGTAGAGTTATTTTACTGCTTTAAAAAAATAAATATTATAAAAAGTAAAGTTTTATCAACTCACCCTCATGATGTTCCAAATCTGTGTTCCATTTCCTGATGATTTTTTCTTCTGCAAAATGAAACGCCATGTAAGTGTTATAATCAGTGGTGTAAATTAACAAATTATGAATACTCAAATGACTGTAATTGAGTAGTTTTTCTAATTTTTAAAAATGTGTACTTTTACTTTTCCCTTGCATACATTTCTAGTGCAGTATATGTACTTTTACTCCACTATTTTCCTTCAACATGCAGTCATTATTTCATTTTTTCTTGTCTATGTAAATTTGAAAAATCAGTCATGTGATTCCGGTCTAATCAAAATCGCACATAGAAAAAAAAAACATCACATTGAACAACCTCAAGAAATGCATGCTTTATAAATGCAGCAAACTGTTTGAATGCATTAAAAGTTTCCAAGAAAACATTCAAAATCTTCATACGCAATAATCGAGACTGTTTAGACTCCATGCAATGATGAGATAATGACGGATGTTTACTATATGATGATTAAAATGGCTTTAACTGTAACTAAATGCACTACAGAATGTTACGTTCACACAAACACACACAAATTACATGTCAATGTATAAGCTTTTCCCGGCATAATACTCACTACTTACCACTCTTGAGTACTTATTAAAGGGCAAATTTTTACTCCTATTTGAGTAATATTTACAAAAGATACTTTTATTCTAGTTGCAGAACATTTTTGGGCAAGTAATGGTACTTGTATAATTTGCAGGGCTCAAAAATAAAGACTGCCGAGGATAAGCGTGAGAGACACTTGGGACAGTTGAAAGGATCACTACTGGCCCAAACAGTTTAATTTGTCTCCGACTATTTGTAAATTGTGTGCAAAAAACATTAAAAAAAAATAGAGGAACAGTTTGTGCTTTTAAGCCTTTAAATACTACCTTATCTGTGATATCGTAAACAACATATTGCTTTTTGGTACCTCTTATCTGATTGGATGTTGTGAGCTTGTTTTTTTTTTTTCCATAACCTGGTAACAACCAGTACAGCGAAAAGACGGCAACATGGCAGCAATACTAATTAAAGCAATATTATTTAAAATATGTGGCAAAGAAATATCTATTATACTATATATATATATATATATATATATATATATATATATATATATATATATATATATATATATATATATATATATATATATATATATATATATATATATTTATTTTATTTTATTTTTTTTTTTGTGGGGACAGTGAAAATATTGGCAGGGCAAGTAAAAATCTGAACCACTGACCCAATTGAGCCAGTAGAAAAAATGATTTGTCAGTACTCTTTCCATAAATTAATAGAAATTTAAAGTGATTAAAAAAGTAATACACCTTTCTTTATTATACAATTGTTCAAATGGCAATGTAGGGTTCCTAAAATATTTAATTATAAATATACATTATAAATATATTTTGTTAAAAAAATCTCATTTAAATAAACCAAACATGAATTTGGCTTCCTTAAATTTGCTTTAACCTTATAAATGTAGTCCAAAAATAACTTAACAAAAATTAAAAATTATTTTTTTGAATTACATTTTAATTTGAAATAACTAGCTAACTAGCTAAGTAAGAACGCAAGTAAATAAATAAACAAATAGCTAATTAAATAAATAAACAATCTATATTTAGGAAAACATAAACAGATTTCAAAGGGTAATGACAATCAGAACAGTAGTTTTTAACTAAAAATGATAACTTTAAAGCGAAATATTCCTGGTGTGAAAACATAACCATCCAAATAAAAGTACACTTAAGCAAATCCTACCAGAAATGAACAGCATAAAAGTTCATTTTTGTTTGAATTACTGGCATTCTTTAGTCTCAGATGTTCATCTATCTATTTTGTGCGATTTGTTTTCTTTGCATCACATATGCATTTGATTTAACAGTGCGAATTTTGTTTTATTACTACAATATTTCACTGCACATTCATTCATGTATGACTGAACAATACTTGCTTGTTGAACCTCCCTCTCTCTGACACACATACACAAACCTCAAGAAAAATAATTACTTTATACCTGCTAGGAAATGTGCTTACATTAATAAATTAGCATTTACTGAAGAAAAACGGCATATTTTTTAACCTCCAGACTCTTGAGAGAAAAACCGACATAGGGAGGCGATTCGGTTATTTATTTTGTTATTTCAGGCCCGTTTCTGTCACTCTTTTCCTTTCACTATTTATCATGTCTTTCCACTTCTTCCAAGCAGCCTGTAATCCCTCAGTCCAACCCAGCGGCGTTGCAGAGCATGTGTGAAGTGAACAAGAAACAGAAAGAGCTAGAGAGAGAGAGAAGGTACGTGTGTGTCTGTCAACAGTCCTTGCAGGTTCATATTTTAGGCGTGAACATTAAAGATGAATGCACACGTCAGTTCAACCCTGGTGCCCTCATGTAAACAATGAGGCCCTGTCTTTCAGCTCTCTCTCTCTCTCTCTCTCTCTTTCCCTCGCTTCAGTCCTTCCATGACAGAAAGTCTGAAAATTCAACCCCCTCTAAAGCGAAACAAGGAGGGACGAGGCATTAAAAAAAATAGACTTCCTTCTACCATTATGGGACCACATCTTCTGGACTTCAAAGAGCCTTTAGAATCAATAGTGCCTGTGTGTCATCTGTGTTTGAGGTCTGTCTCCATGTTGCTTTGAAGAACATCAGGTCTAAAGGCCTACAGCCAAAAACCATCACAGATTTATGGCTTTTAATTATCACAGATGAATGCTGCTGGAGTCCCGCTCTCTTTCTCACTCTCTTGTTCTTGGCACGGACCGAACTGTCAAGTTGCCCCCGTGAGAGGAAAGATGCCAAAAAAATGAGTGGAAGAACCACTGAAAATACTCAGGAAGAGAGGGGGGGGGGTCAAAACTGAAACTAGACTGAGGTTGTAATGAGAAATTAAAAAAAAATTTAAAGAAAATAAAATTTTTAAAAAAAAGTGTCCGGATTTTAAAATTAGGGATGTGCAAAGTTAAATATTTTAAAACATTACTAGTCACTGGGCTAACGTTAGTCATTTTAAACTGAGTTCGCCAGAGAAAGAAAAAATAATAATTAATTTTGCTAAACGCATTTTGTCGACTGTTATAGAGGGAACAAATTTAATTCAATGTATGTAGTTGATAATACGGAGTAAATCATCAAAACTAAATATATAACTGAATTGCTAATGTGCAGGTGTACAGGCTAAAGAGTGGGAAAATGTTCACTGCCATTGTTTTTTTACCACAGCATATCAGGTGTTTGTCATTGAAACATTTGAAAAGCCTGGGTCTAGAAGGGGTTAATGTTAATTTAACAAATCTAACAAAAACTGTGGAAAAAATCAGTTTACATTAAGTTATTATAGTCATGTTATGTCGAATATACATTTCAATCACATACTCCTATGACAAAAGTCTGAGTGCCCTCATGTTGAGAATCTATACACATTAAAAAAGCTTTCAACTAACGTTAGCAAACATACGTGTCCACAGGCCTCCCGCGCGAAGAACACAGATCTTCAAAGTTCTTCATGACTGGAAAACGACATGACGTGTTTGCAGTTTTGCAATAAATCGAGCTTTGTAGTAGTTCACGAGTGAATTTTATACCGTTGACCGAGAAACTGCTTCAAATGTTGTATGGTTAGCGCGCTCTGCGTAGATGAACTGTCCGAATTGCATCAAATGATTCGCGATCCAATCCACTCGATTCATTGTAAAGAACCATTTTAGAAAAATGACTCATCATTACCTCAGGCTCAGGTAACGCACATCGTGTTATCTAAATGACAGTCTAATAGCTCTAATTATGATGTGAGATTTGATTATTTCCAGCGAAGTACTTTACGCGGTGCGATGAAAT
Source organism: Danio rerio (assembly GCF_052040795.2). Taxonomy (NCBI): domain Eukaryota; kingdom Metazoa; phylum Chordata; class Actinopteri; order Cypriniformes; family Danionidae; genus Danio; species Danio rerio. The sequence goes on along the minus strand of NC_141029.1, from coordinate 28,039,720 downwards.
AGCCTACTTGAGAAAAAATTTATCCAATCATCAGGTCCTCACAGCTTTATGTGACACAAACTAATTAATATAAACCGTTGGTACTTTAATTTTTTTAATTTATTTTGCAGTTTGTTTTTTTATATATAACTCGATCCCTTTTTCTACATTTTCTCTCACAGCAAAATACTAACATGTAAAGCGTTTTGTAAAACTTTTTAAATTATTTGTTTTCTTAAAATGTATTTAAAACAAGATGATATACTATTTCATTTTTAAAACTAAATTTTTACCTGATATCACTGCAGGACTGCTACATGATTGAGGGTGGGGAACACATTTGTGCATGTGCAATGTAATAAGCATTAAACTTTTTTTTTTAGACCCTCGTCATACAAAATATGCAAGACAATTATATATATATATATATATATATATATATATATATATATATATATATATATATATATATATATATAATTTATAGGTATAATTTATACTTTTTAATTATTTATATAGGGGCCCTCAGATTTCCTAAGGCCACGCTGTAAAAAAATTATATGATCAATTAGTCCTGACAGCATATGTTTTTAGGTCATTGCAACTTATTAAACTAAGTTAATCATGTTCAAACTTAATTTTATAAGTTACGCAAGCTGTTTTAAGTCAGTTTAACATGATAGAAGTTCAATAGACTCGTAAGGTTCTTTTGATTCAGCTAAAAAAATTAAGGCAACCAGGATTTTTTTACAGTGCATAAATGGCCACTTACCTTACTTATTGGTCAAATTCACCCCTGATGATTAAACTGCCTTTTACATAAAATACTTAAAATGTCCATCATGTCATCTTTAGTTGACAACACTTACTTAGATTGCCAGGTAATGTTTACAAATAGCCTACATGTATATTTCTGTCTCTGCAGTTATTACTTTGCAGCCTCCTGCAGTTTGTTATATTTATTAGTTATGCTTATAGCTGCTGATCATACCAAACACATGTAGCCTAAGGTTGGAATTGGAATGGGAATCCAGATCCTTTAAAATTTAGAGCACCAGGATTTAGCAAGATATTCTTTTTTTCAGTAATTCATAATAAAGATAATTTGTATTTTATTTCTGACTTTTTTTCTCATTTTTTATTTCTGTCTAATGTTCAAAGTGAACAAACTATTTTTAAAATAATTTGCCATAAATTAGCTTTTACTGTAGGCTACTGGGGCAGCATGGTGGCCTCACAGAAAGAAGGTCACTGGTTCGAGTCCCAGTTGGGTCAGTTGGCGTTTCTGTGTGGAGTTTGCATGTTCTCCCCATGTTTGCGTGGGTTTCCTCTGGGTGCTCCAGTTTTCCCCACAGTTCAAAGACATGCTTCACACGTCACATGTGCATTCAATAAACTAAATTGGCTGTAGTGTCTGAGTGTGAATGTTTCCCAGTACTGGGTTGCATCTGGAAGGACATTCGCTGTATAAAACATGTGCTGGATAAGTTGGTGGTTCATTCCACTTTGGCAACCCCTGATTTGTAAAGGGACTAAGCCAAAGAAAAACGAATGAATGAATGTAGGCTACTGTAGTTCATTCATTCATTCATTTATTTTCTTGTCGGCTTAGTCCCTTTATTAATCCGGGGTCTTATCCAGCGGATGCCCTTCCAGCCGCAACCCATCTCTGGGAAACATCCACACACACACTCATACATTACAGACAATTTAGCCTACCCAATTCACCTGTACCGCATGTCTTTGAACTTAGAAACCACAGCACCCGGAGGAAACCCACGCGAACGCAGGGAGAACATGCAAACTCCACACAGAAAGGTCAACTGAGCCGAGGCTTGAACCAGCGACCTTCTTGCTGTGAGGCGACAGCACTACCTACTGCGCCACTGCTTCGCCCGCTACTGTAACTTTAAATGGTTTGAATTTAGAAGAGGTATGCTAAAGCACAGCATGCTACAGTCTTCAATGAGAAATTATTGTTTCATGCAGTACACTAATACATAATAGCTCACTAATTGACTGCTGAGTTTTGGACAAATAGTAAACGACTCAATAATCCCGGCCTATCTCTTATTAAAATTAGCATTTCAGTTCAAATTTAAGTTCATGCTCCTGAAGGAGTTTGAATTTTTGTAGACTATTTTTCCTCACCTTTGATATAACACTTTGCATAATGAATTTTTGATTAATTGCATGGTCTGTACACACATTCTTCAGAGGTGAGAGAGGCATGAAAGCAGTTTCTGTGTGTGTGTGTGTGTGTGTGTGTGTGTGTGTGTGTGCCAGTGTGTGATTATTCACCAGGAGGAGTCGCACCCCCTGTCCAAACACGTTCCAGAACACACACATTGCCCCAGGAGTCTTTGTTATCGTATTATTTCATTTGAAGGAGTTTGAAATATTGTTTCTGCCTGTCTGCTGTCCCGCAGAGAAACTGCCAGCAGCTGCTCATTAGCTATGGAGCCGATTTCTCCTCCAACACCCCCTGTGACTCCGCCCACATTCTGTTACCATGGCAGTTACCATGCCGATAGCAAAGGTTTCCTCTTAGAGGGTCTTTGTTGGTGTTAGTATCAACATGTTATGCTTCAGCGTATTCAGAAACTCCACAACATTAACAACATTTGCATTTAAAACAAAAGCATGGGCTGCACGGTGGCGCAGTGGGTAGCACGATCTCCTCACAGCAAGAAGATCACTGGTTCAAGCCTCGGCTGGGTCAGTTGGCATTTCTGTGTGAAGTTTGCATGTTCTTCCTGCGTTCGCATGGGTTTCCTCCGGGTACTCTGGTTTTTCCCACAAGTCCAAAGACATGTGGTACAGGTGAATTGGGTGAGCTAAATTGTTCATAGTGTACGTTTGTGAATGAGTGTGTATGGATGTTTTCCAGTGATGGGTTGCAGCTGGAAGGGCACCCACTGCGTAAAACATATGCTGGTTTAATGGGTTACATATGGGTCATATGGGGTAGTGTGTAGGTGGAGACTACAAATGCATCAGACTATTACAAAACTGTAAGATTGCACAAAACATTTTGTGAATAAAGCAGAGTTTATTGGAGGAAAGTCTTCAGGTTTGTTCTGCTGTTTTTTCATTATCAATAGACCCAAACCCCTTAACAGCAATGTTTGTGATCCTGCCAGAATATGTTGAATTAAAGGGTCACGAAACACCAAAACACATTTTTTGAGCTGTTGACAGTCATATATGTGTCCCACACTGCTGAAAACACTATTAGGACATATATATCACTAAAAAGTGAAAATTGGTTGTTTTTGAGTTATTTCGAGCAAATTCGTACTTCCGGTTTAAAACTGTTCTTTGAAGCTGCATCACGGCCAGGAGATCTTAGCGTGTATTCCAGCATGTAGACTGGACGTCTGTTCCTATGAATACCTTATTACGTCTCTGAGTGTGTTGCATTGATTCATGAGTATGACTTGGCTCAAACCAATCAGTGCGCTCTATTATGTATGCGGTGCAACTTCATTAATATGCATGGTAGCTTCAAAGATTTATTTTTTTTTACCAGTTACAGTGTTTAGACGGCAAAGAGATGCTGCGTTGTGTTGCAAAGAGGGAGAACATGAATTGTTTGGAGATACGGGTCGTCAATGTTGCTTTTATAATTTGCTGCAGTGAAGGTTTTTGTTCTCATTTTCAGCTGGACTCACGTGTGGATTACAGTGCACGCGACGCGCCATAGAAATACGTCTCTAAGGAACATTGTTTACCCGAGAGCTTTTCTCATCTGGAAAGGGTGACATCCAGATTTGTCGCGTGTCTTCATTTAATAAAGACGCGGATCCAGTTGGTGTTGATTGCCCTGTCTCTACAGATTTGGTAAGTAAGCGATCAGACATATTTGTTTGTTTATTTAGAGGCAAAGTTAGTTTGTATTATCAGTAGTACTCTTTCAGTGTTTAAAGACGGACCTTAGTCAAATGATTTCTAAGTTAATAAAGTTTACAGTACCTTAACATCACTACAATATTATGGACTGAAAAATCTGCTGTAAATGTTGCTCTCCCGAATGTAAATGTGTTAGCCCCACAACCAAACTTACCGCAGTGGAGGATTTTCGCTGCATTTTGTGACAGGAATAACACACACGGCTTTCTGACGCTACCTACCGAGTGTATCTTAGTTACAGAGAAATGCGGAGGTTTTTTTTTGTTTTCATTCGCCGTGCGGTAACGAACGTTGCATGAAAAATACATGCTTCCAGCAATTCCTCGAATCAAATATCTCATTTGTCATGAGGGGCATGAATGAATTTCCTGAATGAAAGAGCCAAACTGCAGTTAAAGTCCACCATTTAATAATTCAGCAAATAATTGAATTACTGATGTCCATGTAAACATAGGCACCATCTTTCTCCTCTGCGTCTGTGTTTGTTTTGCCTGTGTGAAAATCAGCACGTGCCCAAACAGACACTCCCATTTTTATGCAAATTTTTACAGACCATGCCTTTTTCCCTCCTCCGACACTCCCCCCTAAACAGAGCTGGACACGCCCACTTTCCTGACTTATTTTAAAGTAGAGGTGTGAAAACACTCTGCTAAAACAGGGGGGTTTCATGGCCCTTTAAATTCATAACAGGCTGATAGTGTAGCCTTTGGAACTTCACTGGCTAGACAATGTATTCTTATGAATTAAAGGTTAGCAGCTCCCCCTTCTTATCGGCAATGGGTTTTTGATTTGTTGCATGCCCTTCAAATGGAAAAGATTCGGTTCGCAATAAAACAAAAGCCAGAACTATTCCAGAAAGTCTGGAGCCGAAAAGAAAATGAATGAATGAATGTATTTCTATATGTATCAATATTATGTATTTTATTGTCTGACCTAAGATCAACCTAACAAAAAAAATAGAGTTTCCATCCAGTGAGTCAAAGAGAAAAAAATAATTTTAAATGATGAAGAAGAAATGCAACGAACCCACAATAGCTTTGGAAGGCTAGAGACTGCTCTTTGGAACCGTTCTGGGAGGTAATACTAATAAAACACTTTGATTATGGTTTTTGTCTAAGGCATTTTAGTATAACCAGAACAACATTACAGATATTGTGTGGTTGGTCTGCTTGTTTGTCTATTAATTTTGTCCCATTTACATTTTAATAAATCACATGATCTATTAAAACAAAACCGCATGAATTTGTGCATGCTGGAATTTATTCAATAAATGTATTTCTGTTGTAGTTTATGCACATTTTTCACACCGGACAAAAAGCTTATCCTACTCAGTTGTGCGCATATGTATTTTATACACATTTTCACAATTTATGCACCTCCTGCCATTTCCATTAAGCATTTTATGCAATATTCCAAAATGTGCATAAAATAGGTGGATGGAGACATAGTTACTGAAGACTGTATTTTAAAGTGGATACATGGTCAGAAACTCAGCATTGCTCCTACAGACTGTGACTGTCATGATTCTGATGCACTTTAGCTCATATAGTTGCCACATCTTTGATATAAACGAAACACTTCTGGCTTTTTGGAAACATTTTATTTTGATGGTCCATTTGATTATTAGTAGACTGTCTGCTTAATATTTGTTGATATGCTGCTTCAACTAACATTTAACTGACTATAAGAAACTTTGCAAGTACATGTCAACTTACCCCAACCCTAACCTAACAGTTTACTTATAATCTAATGAGAATTGGTTGGCATGTAGATGCAATCTAACTTAAATTCAACAAACGGACCATCAAAATAAAGTGTGAGCGGCTTTCATTTTTAACTATACTTTTTTTTGTACTATACTTCTTTGTTTTTAACTACACTTAATATCCCCTGCCCTGTTGTAATATTTCAGTTGACAGATCAAACAAATCTTTGCATTTCAAGGCACTTCAGGGAACCTTTAAGATTGCACCGGACATTAACTGTCTCTCTCTTCATCCCTCCACATCTGGATCACATTGTTTTCACCAGCGTGTCTACGGTGTCTTGTGCCATGCTGAAAGGAGATGTTGACCTCTGACCTCTTGGCTCAGAGAGGTGAAGTACAATGACCTGTGAACCTCAGGGTTGGGGATGAATGAGGTGTGGTGAACATTCAAAACGAGAAGACAGGAAAGCTAAACGACAGCTTGTCAGCATGGACTTCTTCACAGCACTAACAAGAGTCTCTATCTCTATCTCATCTGTCCAAACAAACTCACAAACACTTAGCGAGGAATCCGCTGACAGTAACCTGCACCCACTGAGAGTTTACTCATACGCTTTTGTTTATATTTTCACATGCAAACCACTAAGGTAAATCTAGTAACATGGTAAAAAATATAATATGGAGAAAATAATGGTGTCAGAATGTTCTCACATTAGGATCTCATATCGATTTTCTAACCCAACAGTACCAATTCTGCAATGCAATTACAATTCAATAAGAATGGTATTCAATAACATTTCAATTCAGTGGTACAGTTTGTTGAATGATTTACCAATATACAATGCTCAGCACATATAACTTACAAAAATAGTTAAAAAATTAGTAAGCAAAATGTATATGTTATAGAAAAATATTAAATACAATTTTTTAAGTTGCAAAAATCAGAAACAAAAAATATATTTGAAATTTTGTTGAAATGTTAGTTTGTAATTTTTTTGGAATATTTTGCATTTAAATGTATATTCTTTCCATTTTTAAAGAAGTTCTGTGACTAAAATATTATTTTACTATATATATCTGTTTAATTAATCTGTTTTGTTCAAATGCACCTATACATATTATCCATATACACTGAGAAATGGATAAAAATATTCATTTCCAAAATGGGGTGTACTTTATTATGCTGAGCACTGTAAATAACCAAAATCACAGCATGCTAAAATAATTGAAGCTGAGCGCAAATGCATTTGCTATTTAAACAGCGTGGTGAAACAATGTCAAAAAGACTCTTGCGCCGAGCTGAGACTAGCAAACAACACTTGCGTCGCGCTTTGCGCTGGGTGTATGATAGGGCCCAATATGTGACTGGAGACACAAAACCAGTCCTATGTCGCACTGGTAAACAACATTTGTAGAATAAGTCAATCTAAAACTTGTTCGAAGACAAGAATTAGTGTTGTATAAAAATAGTTTTAGGATATTTTCTCCTATTTAATTATCCTTATAAAGGGACTAAGCTGAAAAGAAAGTAAATGAATGAATGAATTATCATTATGATGTGTGCAAGGTTTTGATGAAAGGTTTTGAACCACTTCAAATGTTGACTACTGTATTTTTGGCAACTGCCCAAAAGATTTTGTATATACACTACCTGTCAAAAGTTTGGGGTCAGTGCAATTTTTAAATGTTTTCAGATCCTCCAGAAATGACTCTAATATGAACTATTATTATTATTATTATTATTAATGGTAATAGTAATAAAAGCACTAATGACTTGAGTAATAATTTCATTTGAAACTTCATACAATAATAAAGCAGAAAATTGCTATAAATATTTAAAAATTTAAAAGAAATTGACATTTAATAAATGATGATGAATAGAATATTAAAAAAAAAAAACATGGAAAAAACTGACCTCAAACTGCTGACCAGAAGTGTAGGCCAAAATTATTAGCTTCCTTTTATGCCAAAAATCAATATTTTAAGTAAAGATCATGTTCCATAAAGATACTTTGTAAATTTCTTCAGTGATTTCCTCACTTTCCTACCAAAAGTGTATCAAAATGTGCACTGCTGAGAATGTAATTTGGTTAACTTTAAAAGTGATGCATCATCATCATTTTGGGACCAGCCCATATCACTCACTATCCCTGAGCTTAGGGCCTGATTTATAAGCCCATATTAATTATTCCTTAAAAAAAACTTTTATGTAGGCCAGATGCAAAAATCTTTGGTCAGGCAGAACAATGTAAGATTTGAAGACATCAACTCTCTAAAGACACCAACCTCTGATGATCGGCCAATTCTCCATGCTTTGACGACTTGGTTTAACAGTCCATCGTATTTATTCCAGAAACGCATATGAGTCTTAAGTCTCCATTGGATTTTGACAATACCTGCAGAGTGAAGAAACACAATAAAGCAGAGATGAGGGAAAAAGTACTTGGATGGGTGTGTGTTCAGCCATATTGTGAAAGAAAAAAACAATCAAAAATGTTGAAAAGTGATTTTTTGCTTGGCTAGCATAGACCCCCGAAAGTGCATCTGAAATTTGCCACTCATAATGGAAGAAACTTTCAAAGATGAAGGCGTTCCAAACCCACAGTGGAGAAAAGAAGGTCACAAAGCTTTGAGAACTCTCTAATCTCATGTTGAAGCTCCATACACGTGTCAGTCATGTTTACATGCGCCTCCCCACGGCACCTCGATGACGGATATCAGACCCAACAGACTCCCAGACATAACAAAACAAAACCCGACGCGTCAGGCCAAATAATTAAACTCAATCAGTCTGTCAACAGCATGAAAACATTCTTGCAGCTCAACTAGAGCATGTTATACCAACATTATGCTTAAAAATGTGTTGCTAATCTCAAGTAGCAGCTTTTGGGATTTGCTGTAATGTGCCGTGTTAAAGAAGAACTGTCACAAATTGAATATTTGGATCGGCTTTCTGTCAGAATAGGACGATAAGCCTGCTCATAAAGAAGTAATAACGTACAGTATAAAGATAAAAGAGCTGGTGCCTGGAGAATATATTAGCGTAGGTGGTGAGTGTACTGGGGAAAAGTAAGGTGAGAGGTGTTTTTGCATGAGTTAGTCGTTTGTGTGTGCGCTGAAGACAAGCCGCACCTTTGCTTCAGGCTAAAAGAGAACTATAATTATCTAATTCATCATGGAACATTTAAAGTATATGAACCTCACACTCATTTCATACAATGAAAACAATGCACCAAATGAGGCGGCATTTACATTGAAAGTGTTACTTTCGGAACCACTGTAGCTTAAAACTCGCTGGCATGTCAGAAAAGAGGAAACTTTCCAGATGGTCTCTATGTAGAAGTGGTAAGAGTGCAATGATTTGAAAAATGCAGTGCTGCTGCTGATCAATGCTTGTTTGGGGGTTCAAACCAAGAGTGTTTCAAGATGATTCATTATCCTCTAAATTTTGATATAACAAAAACAAAGAACAGGTGAAAGGTGCAGCCTTCTCAATGACTAATTTTGTCAGCAACAATTTCTTACAAAGTAATTTGCAGAATAAACTTTAATCAGGAAGTTTTTTTCACATAATTAAGGTGTGTGCATCATGACTACAAACTAACACATTAACACAAATAATGTTTAAACAGACGAGTCTTCACATTGATCCCGTGGGCAAGTATGATCACCGGCTGGTGACCTTCTCACACCTGCACAGCAAAATCCTAAAATGTACTCAATTTAGATAGTATTTGGTCCCTATTTAAATTGAGTTAAAGTTACTCAAGTTAATGAGACAATGAAAGGATTAATTAGGTGATGACTGAGCACCTGTTGTTAATAAGCAGAAACAGAAGAGAAACACAAAACTACAGCTGACTTTAGTCACAGCCTTAGATGAAATCAGCTGAAATATAAAACATTAAATCTCTCAAAATCTCAGCAGAGGATCAAATCAAACAATAAGCAACTCCACAAACAGCAGCTTCACTTATTACCAACATGTTTGCCCTTCTTTAAAGAAGGACCAAATACTATCTAAACTGAGTACATTGTACTCAGAGGACTTTGCTGTGTGCAGTTTTCCACGAAGGACGTCCAGTGTTGTACAGCCTCTGTTGCCTAGACTACAGCTATGCACACAAAGTTTGGTCAGGAGAAATGGTCGTTATCATTACAAAAGCATGGTTTCTCTTGAGGTTTTTTCTTTCACTTTCGTCAATCGGTGAAGCTTGTTATTTATTTACAGCACAGGCATCAAACTCAGTTCCTGGAGGGCCGCAGCTCTGCACAGTTTTGCTTTAACCCTAATTAAAAACACCTGATCAAATTAATTGAGTCATTCAGTTGTGTTTGAAACTTACAGGTGAGTGTGTTAAAGCAGGATTGAAACTAAACAGTGCAGGGCTGCAGCCTTCCAGGAGTTTGACTTATTATGAATATATGATACAGTTACATTTGAAGGCAAAATTATTAGCCTTCTTATGACTTTGTAATTCATTTTTAATTATTTATAATAAAAATTTTAGATTTATCATTTAGATCAATAGATTTTCAACAATGTCTTAGAACTAAAGTGTTTTGTTTGCACGATGATAATACATAATATTTTTCCAGTTATTATGCAAGATACAAGCATTCAGCTTAAAACAGTATTTAAATGCTTAATTAGCTTAACCAGGCAGATTCGGTTAATTAGGTAAGTTGATAAGCAACCGTTATTTTCTGTAGCCATTCAGAAAAAATATATATTATTTCTCAATGGGGCTAATGATGTTGACATTAGCATTTCATTCCTTCATTCATTCATTCCAGCCAAACTAAAAGAAAAAAGACTTTTCCCTAGATACACTGATACTATACTAAGTTTGGGGTCAGTTTTTTTTTATTATTGTTATTATTATATATATATATATATATTTTTTTATGATTTAAATAACATGACTTTGTTTATCAAGGCAGTGTTTTTTAATTTTTAAAATAAAGGCTAAATTGTTATATTTTCAACTTTTTACCGGTAGTGTATTTAAAATTGGAAATTGTTAAAAATACTATTATTGCTCTGTTAAACATCACAAAAAATTTAAATTTCACAGGAGGGCTAATAAGTATAACTTAAGAAAGAGACAAAATAAAGAGATCACTTGAAAACGGGGTCAGTTACTGTAAATGGGCCACTTGATTTATGGGTCAAACAAACAAATGTTTTCATTGGGTGTAAAAAAATATCAGGGATATTTCCTAACTTTTCTGAATTTAAAACACTGATACTGTTTTCAAAAAAAGAATATACACATATCTGGAAACATAAACACTCATTTATTTAAAACCAATGAACATGTTATGCTCTGATTTGTATCAATGTACATTTATTCATTTAGTAGACTACTTCTTAAAAACTACAGATTAGAAACACAATAATCATGTAAATCCAATTATGTCTGATATTTAGAAACCATAACATTATTATAATAAATATGAATTTATTAAGTTTAAAATGTACTAATACTACTAGTACTACTAGTGGTTAACACAACACAACGCTTAAAATACTACTACTAATTATAATAAAAATAATAGTTAATTAATTCCACCCAGGTGTTTTCCATCCAAAACAATGTCACGTCCTGTAGGTTGATGTCATAAGTAGGATTTTGTTATTTAAAGGTGTGTTTTAAAAACCTAACAGGAAGTGAAACTGAGGACAGCCTCACCCCCAAATTAAAACAACATTAAATACAATGGATATAGTGTTTAATACATTTTATATGAACTTATTATTTGATTTACTTGACATTTAATGTATATTAAGAAATAAATGTCTTGATATACAGTAATATGGATGTCAATAAACTGCAACGGTCAGCAAGTTTGGACATCCTCTGTCCTTGTATGTCCTGCTTCTCTCCACTTTAGTCCCATCCTGAGGACATCCCGTTTCTCCATTCTGAAGGAGGGGATCTTTTTTGGTTGTATTTTTGTTTTTCTTTGTTCCTCCACCCTTCCTTATTTCGCCACCAATCTCGCTTGTTCTCTTCTGTCAGTCAGAGGCACGTTAAGCAAGCTTTCTGTAGCAGTAAGAGAGACACACTGACAGACTGACTGCAGCTCCCGTCCAGCAGCTGTTGTTCTTACTAATCCTGCTTATCTCTCAACTTCCCTTTTGGAAAATGCCAAATGAGTTTAACCACTCACCCAAATATATGTGTGGTGCAGAGGAACTGAATTTTTCAGAGTATTTTTCTAAAAAAAAAATGATCTCAGCCTTCTTAAATACATTCTGTCTGACACGCGCTGCGCTTTTTCAGCTGAACCTTCGTCATTGTAAATAATTGAATCTCTTTTGACTGTTTTTCTGCAGCTACATCAAATAAAGATTAATTCCGAGAAGAATTTATTTAAGTGTTCTAATCTGAACGCTCCGGAAACACACACATCCATAAGCCTGATGTGAATGTGCATCTATCATCACAGGTTCTTCACATCTTTCCTTCTCTTTTACCTCCTAATCCTCATCATTCAGCGCTGCGCTATATGTGTGTGTGTGGGGGTGAGTGGGTGTGTGGTGTAAAGTGTGTGTGTTTATCATTAGTCTTTTATTCAATTGGCCAAAAGGTGTGGAATCCTACTCAACACCTTGTGTGTGTGTGGAATTAATTAGAGCTATTATGAGGAAACACTGTATGTATTTTTATATATTTAAATGATTGATCATGTCTGTACAATTTAATTTGTGCAAGTGTTCTATCCATACATCAATCAATCAATCTATCTATCTATCAACTCTACACTCTCAGAAAAAAAATGGTACAATGTTGTTCCAAAGAAGGTACAAACCCTTGTCACTCAGGCAGGACCTTTATATGTGACAGATTTGTATGACAAAGAAACAAATTTGTACCATGGGAAACCAAAATGTACCTTTTCTTTTTAAAAGCTGCAGATACAATATTGTGACTTCATTAAAGGTACAAATCTGTTTCATAAAGGTACCACCACAGTGACAAGACACTTTGTACCTTAACAGTGTCAAAAATGCTTACCAAACATTTATTTAAATGCCTTCAATGTTTAGATAACAATACCTACAGTTTTATGTTTTACCAGTTTTTTTTATATTGTATTATATAATTTAATAATTCTATTATTTAATAATTCTATCCATGTTTATATGTTTCTTTCTTCTAGAAATTATTCATAAAATTACTTTGCCTTTCCAGTCGTATTTATTTTTATAGATATTGTTAATAAGAAAAAGTTGATCAACACTTTTGTATGTTTTATATGGGAACAATTGTGTACCTTTATTTCAGTTGTACTATAAAATGTACAGAACAGTATCATAAGAGGTCTTTTCTGTATCATATAAGGTACAATCTTTACAAAAGTACAAAACTGTTCCTCAAGGAACATTATTTCTACCACCATGTAGCTTTTCTTCTGAGAGTGTACTACCTGACAAAAGTCTTGTCACCTATCCAAGTTTTAGTTGATCATTTGGTATCAGAAGTGGTTTGTATAAAAGGCAAAGGCCCCTAGATTATGCTTATTTTACCAAAAAAAATATGATCAAGCCTTGATTTTTAATTATTTCATTAGGACAGTAAGGTGTGACTTTGCTTAGAAAAAAGAATCCAAACTTTTGCTTATCCAAAAGTTTGGATTCATGTTCAATGCCTCCTCCCATCTTACCCCAGACATGCTCAATAATGTTCATGTCTGATGACTGGGCTGGCCAATCCTGGAGCACCTTGACCTTCTTTACTTTCAGGAATTTTGATGTGGAGGCTGAAGTATGAGAAAGAGTGCTATCCTGCTGAAGAAATTGCCCTCTCCTGTGGTTTGTAAAGTAATGGGCTGCACAAATGTCTTGATACCTCAGGCTGATGAGGTATCAGACCATTCCTCCATCAATCTGTTCAAAAAGCCATGAACTCTTTTTATTTTAAAGAAAGAAACAAAGTTTTTTTCACTTTCTGTTTGTTTGTAATTAAAAACAAACTAAAAATATTACAAATATGTAGATGTTTTGTCTAAAATTGCGCCTAAAACTGTTCAAAATCACAGATCCTCTATAAACGTACATTAGACTAAATTTATAAAAGTAAAATGATGGATTGTGACATTTGTTAAAATAATACTGGCCTGTAAGGCAAGGGTTTGCACACTCAAAATATTACTTTTTGCTGCTTGTTCAAACTACTTATTTAAATTGAGCAGAAACAACACAACTCTTGCTAATTGTTTGGCCAAATAAAGTGTTTTATTCTCAATCCACTTACATTTATTAAGTTAACTATCAATATCTGTTAAGACAACATGAATGGTGTGGAACCCTGCGTTTTTTACAGAGCAACGAGGGCAATTTCCCTAAGCAGACTGCTAAATCTGTCAAAAACTTCCTTGTTTTTTTAGTTTTTTTGTTTTTTTACTGTGGGTTAGGCTGTAGCCATTACACCCACTCTGACTAAAAACAACCGAAGCCTATTGAAGTCCTCATTTAAACAGCTAGGTAAACGCATGTCTATGTGTGTGAGTGGACGTTGCTCCATTCACACAGACCTCAGCGGGGTCACAATTGTTTACTCATGTGTTTGTGTGAGGGAGGTTGTTTGCGACCCTATAAAACTTTGTTTGTTCAGCAGGACGGAGGAGCTAAAAGAAGCTGACCCGCCACTCAAAACTCAGCAGGATTCTGGAAACGCGCGTGAACACAGACGCTCTCTGCGTTACCCGGCACCGTCAATCTCTCTTACCTGTCGGATCCGTCACATCAGACCCAGAGACAGAGAGAAGGTCAAAAAAGATGACTTCAGAGAGGCAACACGAGGTAAACGGATCAGGATCAGCTTCCCTTGAGATGCTATTAAGACCCCTTTGAGAAAACAGCAGATCTCCAGAGGGACCACGACACTTAACACACACTTCCTGCGCATCTCCTCCTCCAACAAACATGTCCTTGTTGTTTCAGGTGGGAAGGTGACCTCACTTCTGTAGTGCTCTGGTTCCCATTGCTGTCATAGAGGAGAAGATAAATGAAACATCACTATTGCACAAACACACACACACACTTCATGAATGTAATGCAGGCCGACTTCCATAAATAGAACTGGCAAACCCACATTAAAACCTCTTTGCATTGAGTTCATGGACTGTAAATTGCAGAATAACGAGGGCACTGAGCAACAAATAATGGCTTTATGAGATAAAGTTGAGGGGCGGCGCAGTGGTTGCTAGTTTGAGTCTTAGCTGGGTAAGTTGGCAATTTTATGTGGAGTTTGCATGTTCTCACCATGTTTGCGTGGGTTTTCTCCATGTGCTCCAGTTCAAAGACATGAACTATAGGTGAGCTAAATGGGTAAGCTAAATTGTCTGTAGTGTATATGTGTAAATGTGTGTGTATGAGTGTTTTCCAGAGATGGGTTGCAGCTGGAAGGGCATATGATGCATAAAAGACATACTAAATAATTTGGCGGATCATTCCACTGTGACAACCCCTGATGAATAAATGGACTAAGCCAAAGGAAAATTAATGAATGAGATAAAGTTGAGTAAGTTGAATTTGATTGGAGAATATTGTCTTGGCATGTGTAAAGTGATAGTTCACCAAAAAAAATTTAATTCTTTCATTATTCTAACACAAAAGAGGATAATAATTCCAGATATTATGGAAATCAGTGGTTACCAGTTTCCAACATCTTCCTTCCAACATTTTTGGGTGAACTATCCCTTTAAATAGGGGGGCATGAGCAATTCGCAAACACCTTACAGTATAAACCATACAGAAAGACATGTTTGAAAATCTAGAATACAATATACCATCTGTACAGTTTATTATTGCACTGTAAAAAATTATATGATCAATTAGTCATGACAGCATGTTTTTAGTAGGGATGTCCAGAGCTGATCACGTGATCGGAAATCTCACGTGGTTGCAGACTTGATTGGAAACAGACGTTACCTCGGCCGTTACCGATTAGTAGGGCCAGATGGAAACAGTGGACGTTTTTTTCTATTTCTGCAGAGAATTTTTGTAAAAATCTGCGGATTTCTGCCAAATTATTTGGCAGTATCATAACTAAAACCTTAATATGTGAAATAAAAATAATATATTTTTAACTTTTATTTAATGTTTAAAATGCAAATTCAATTAGATTCACTTTATTTGGTAAACAAGGAAAATCTCTTGTTTTATATATATATATATATATATATATATATATATATATATATATATATATATATATATATATATATATATATTTTTTTTTTTTTTTTTTTTTTTTTTTTTTTTTTTGTACATTTTAACATTTTTTAAACTATGCATCTAGCACATCACTGGCTTTGAAAACTTTATTTGTTTAAATGCCTGCTGTGTCCAAAAGTGAAGAATTGATGCTATTTAGTACTTAATTGTTTAAGCTACCTCACAGAAGTGCTCTGTTTGTTATCAGATTTGTTGAATGTTAAAATAAGGTGAATTCTATAAAAAGTAAGAAACATTGTGGATCTGTTTCTTTGCTCATCTTTATTCTTTTTTATGTATTATATGTATTATATAGTATCAGATCAGGTTTCGGTATTGAGTCGGACTTAAGGGCAAAATAAAACTCATCAGAACATCCCAATAGTTTTTAGGTCATTGTAACTTATAAAACTAAAGTTAATCATGTTTTAAGTTTTGCATGCTGTTTTAAGTTAGTTTGACATAATATAAGTTCAATAGACTTATAAGGTTAATTTGATTCAGCTCAAAAATTTAAAGCAACCAGGATTTTTTTTAACAGTGTATGCTCTACTAGATGTCCTCATTAATCTGTGAAAAGCCAATTGTGTGTATTTGTGTGTAAATAAATATTTAGTAAAATTGTATTATGTACAGTGCCCAGCATAAATGTTTACATCCTCTTTGAAAACTAGTTTTTATCCGTTTATCAGTGAATGTAGAGAATCTGTATTCCTGCGTTTAAACAAAACTGCTTTATTAAGCCTTTACATTCTTTACCACAATAGTAATGACTTTACATTTTAAGCAAAAGAAAAACAATTTATTTGAATATAAAACCAATAAATCAGATTTAAATTCCTGACATCTTAATTTTACTCAATAGTCCTGATAAAAGGATTTTAATTGCCACTTACTGTACTATTTTTCTCTCCAGCTCCTGAAAAGCATCACTCTACACTTGTACAACTGCAGATTAAAGAGGACGTTGAGAAACAAATAGTGACTTTAAAATGAAGATAAAGTTCAAGTTAAGTAAGTTGAGTTTGATTGGAGAGTAAGTCATATTGTCAGCTCTGGGCATTAATGTTTAATGGCGGCATAAATATTAACAAAGTGTACAAGCAGAAATGAGCACAGCAGCGGGTCACAGGGTTTATTAGTGCCGTGGGGAGCAATCGGCAGGTATTCACCCAATCTAAAGAGAACAGCACATCTAACATGGCCACTGGGCGGCTTTCTGCCCTCTGTTTGAGTCTGTTTGTCATGACACTGAGGGGCAAACACACTCGCACACTCATGCCAACACACACATACACGACTCCTTAACGCTGGATGACATTAACATGCTGGCTGCATAGGTTACTTCCAGCAGGCTCTTTGTGTGTCGCTGCTGTGCTCTTAGTGGTTGTTTGTTGTGAGTGTGTGTACATGCGTATGCAGCAAAGAGTAAAGTTAAACACACATACACACACTTCTGTAAACCCTGTCTGATTTCTGATTCACGGAGAAAGCACAAAATCCAAAGAGCTAAAATGCACAAGGGTGATTTTGAAGATTAAAAAAAGAAAGAAAATAAAATAGATCCTAGATGTGAAATGTGTGGAGACTGATCAAATAGGCTTTTTAGGTTGAATGCAGTGCCGGCCCACATGGACACTGAGTGTTTGTGTACGATAGGAATTTAAAGAACAGGAAAGAGTGGGACAGAAGAAGTGCTTCTATTCACAGGGTCTCAATGTTTAATGCTCTTTATACACTCAGTAGGAGTTTCAGGCAAGTATATAGATAGATAGATAGATAGACAGACAGACAGACAGACAGACAGACAGACAGACAGACAGACAGACAGACAGACAGACAGACAGACAGACAGACAGACAGACAGACAGAAAGACAGACAGACAGACAGACAGACAGACAGACAGACAGACAGACAGACATAGATAGATAGATAGATAGATAGATAGATAGATAGATAGACAGATAGATAGATAGATAGATAGATAGATAGATAGATAGATAGATAGATAGATAGATAGATAGATAGATAGATAGATAGATAGATAGATAGATAGATAGATAGATAGATAGATAGATAGATAGATAGATAGATAGACATACAGAAATAGTGAAGACGATCTACTGTAGTTTAAATCTAGCATCAGAATGGGGAAGAAAGGTGACTTTGAACGTGGCATGGTTGTTGGTGCTGACTACTGATCTGCTGGTATTTCGAGGACAACATTTTCTAGGGTTTACAGAGGATCATCCACAAAAAAGAAAATATCCAGCGAGCGGCAGTTCTGTGGTTGAGTTTAGATTAGAATGGCCAGACTGGTTCGAGCAGATAGAAAGGCTACAGTAACTCAAATAATCACTCGTTACAACCGAGGTATGCAGAAAAGCATCTCTGAATGCACAACACATCGAACCTTAAGGTGGATGGGCAACAGCAGCAGAAGACCACACCGGGTGCCACTCCTGTCAGCTAAGAACAGGAAAGCACTGGCTCTGGTCTGATGTGTCTCAATTTCTGCTGAGAAATTCGGATGGTACAACATGAAAGCATGGATCCGTTCTGCCTGGTATCAAGGGTTCAAGCTGATGATGGGAGAGATATTATCTTGGCACACTTTGGGCCAATTAGTACCAATTGAGTATCGTGTCAACGTCACAGCCTACCTGAGTATTATTGTAGACCATGCCCATCCTTTTATGACCACAGTGTATCATCTCAGACTGTTTTCCTGAATATGACAATGAGTTCACTATACACAAAGGCCTCTACAGTCACCAGATCTCAATCTGATAGAGCACCTTTGGGATGTGGTGGAACGGGAGATTCGCATAATGGATGTGCAGCTAGATGTTAACAAGCATGGACTTAAATGTTAATAATGCATTAGTAAATGTTCAATTATGATTAATAAATGCTGTACATGTGTTGTTCATGATTAGTTCATGTTAGTAAATGCATTAACTAATGAACCTTATTGTAAAGTGTTACCGATATAAAAATGCTGGAAACCTGTAATCATTGACTTCCGTAGTATTTGTTTTCCTACTACAGAAGTCAGTGGTTACAGGTTTTTTAAGATTGCACTGTCTCAATTGAAAACAAAGAGGATCCAATAGTGTGAACTGATATTTGTGAGAAGTGCGACAATGAACAAGTCTCAAGAGTTCAATAAGGCAGAAGAAAGCTGAAGATGAGGAAAAATGAGCAAAAGCCCAGATACAAATAGTTCCTACTAGGCCAACAATCTTGCCACCCATTGAACATACTTCAGAGAAACCCTACAATACAAACTGACTGAAATGAGAACAATGGACTGATAACCAGCAGAGAACCACTGACTGAATATATAGCCAACAAAACAGGCATCAGCTGGAGAATGCTGATTAAGTCAGCTGATCCGTAAGCACGGTGCCAGGGAAAAAGGTAAACAAACACACCCACCCTTGCACACCACAACACACACATCATAACATATAACATAAAGATCACACAGACCTATAAACCTTGATTTTCATGCATTTATTCATTTTCTTTTCGACTTAGTCCCTTTATAAATTAGGGGTCACCACAGTGGATTGAATCACCATCTTATCCAGCATATGTTTTATGCAGCGGATGCCCTTTCAGCCGCCAACACAACACTGGGATACATGCATACAAACTCTTTCACACACATACACTACGGCCAATTTAGCCTTCCCAATTCACCTATACAACATGTCTTTGGACTGTGAGAGAAACAGGAGCACTCGAAGGAAACCCACACAAACATGGGGACAACATGCAAACTCCACACAGAAATTCTATCTGACTCAGTCGGGGCTCAAACTAGTGACCTTCTTGCTCTAAGGCAATCGTGCTACTCACTGTGCCACCGTGACACCCCCATGACTTTCATATGTCCAAAAAACTCTTACATGTTTGTTTTTGGGTAAACTATCTCTTTATAAGTGACAAGTTGACTTGACATTAAAAAGTGAGTAAACCCATATTAACCTGGAACTAATTATGCTAACTAATTGAACGAAATAAGTTTACTCACTTTAAGTGGTCAACCAAACCTTTTAATCAGTTTAGTCCCTTTTTTAAAATCAACTCATCATTTTTTACATTCATACACTTAAAAAAAAAAGGCAGCTGGAATGCTGGAAATAAACCCTGCAAAGTAACAGCCATTAAATTACAGAAATGTACCCTAAAAAAAAGGACATTAAATTAGATACACATTTTACAATAAATTTATGTAATTTAATGAGCCTTTATTTGACTTTTTTCGGCACCCCAGCAGACATAAAAAAAAGTTGTTGTTTTTTACAGTGTATATAAATAAATTAGAACGATATGATATATACACACAGTCTTCATATGATATCCCATGAATAATTACAAAATGCTAATTCGGGGCTGATCATGCTGATCATGATCAATGCTGTTTTTTTTGTTTTTGTTTGGTCCTGATATAATAAACACACAAGCACATGGACATGCATCCTGCATAAACATTAATACTTTTTTATAGTAATTCGAGGCATTTTTGACCTTGTGGGGATATTTTTTTATTTAAAAAATGCTTATGAATCAAACAAAATGATACTGAAAATTGGACAAATTTTTCTTTGGTGATTATATCTAGAGGGATAAGGGAAGGAGTAAAGTTTGAACAGTCTAAAAATCAGTTTATTGCATGTCTCCATGAACATGAAAATCTAATGTGTGTGTGTGTGTGTGTGTGTGTGTGTGTGTGTGTGTGTGTGTATGTGTGTGTATGAGAAAGATTTGGTAAAATATATTATGCAAGTCTACTATGTTGGGCTGCATGGTGGCTCAGTGGTTAGAACTGTCACCTCACAGCAAGAAGGTCGATGGTTTGAGTCCCTGCTGGGTCAGTTGGCATTTCTGTGTGGAGTTTGCATGTTCTCCCCATGTTCGCTTGAGTTTCCTCAGGGTGCTCCGGTTTCTCCCACAGTACAAATTCACCACGCAATAGGTGAAATGAAAAAGCTAAATTGGCCATAGTGTATGTGTGAATCAGTGTGTATGGGTGTTTCCCAGTACTGGGTTGCAGCTGGAAGGCCATCCGCTGCGTAAAACATATGCTAGAATAGTTGGCAGTTAAATCCACTGTGGTGACCTCTGAAATAGAGTATAAGCCAAAGGAAAATACATGATGACTGTCTACTATGTATTTTACTCCACAGTCCAGTGGTATTTAAACTGTCACATTTTGAGCACTTGCTATTTCTCTGTTCAGTTATTGGTACGTGATGTATCAATGTACACTTGTTCCCTGTGCCTTATAAAGTGGCCTTCAGATTGAACATAAACTCGATGAATACAAAAATCTCTCTCAGGACAGCCGAAAACACCATAAAGTCGACTTCACAAGGCACTATCAGAAGATCCAGGTTATAACACAAATCCAGAGAGAGCTGAAGGGACCTGCACTTGTACGTGTATGAGTGAGTTTCAATCTTCTATTCCTTTCATTTAGTCCGTTTACACCATCACGACTTCCTAAAACGGGTCAAACAAGAGGGTGTCTTGAGGGCTTGTGTTTTAAAAAGAGTCACTAAGGGTCAGTCTCTACAGATCCTGACAGGACGGAGTGAGGCTATTTCCTGCCTCTTAATGTCTTGAAGGTCTGCTCTCTTCTCTTGAGTAATATTATTCTCTGCCTCTCTTGCCCTCCACCTCTTCTCAAATCACAGACTCTCTCATGTGTCGTGTAATTCAGCCATATGGCCTCTGCCGTTCCTCCATCTCCAGATGATTGTGTAGATCACAACAGTTCAGCAGACCAAGATGGAGGCAATTTGCAGAACACTGTAGCCTAATACTATGCTGCTCTTAAAATGTATTCAGCATGTATTTTGATCACAAATTACATATTATTATGTAATGTATGCATGCATATATGAAATATAAAAGCATTATATATGTTGCAATTGTAGGGGGGCATGGTGGCTCAGTGGTTAGCACTGTCGCTGGTTTGAGTCCCAGCTGGGTCATTTGGCATTTCTGTGTGAAGTTTGCATGTTCTCCCATGTTGGTTTGGGTTTACTTCAGATGCTCCAGTTTCCCCCACAATCCAAAGACATGCACTATAGGGGAATTGAATAAACTAAATTGGCCATAGTGTATGTGTGTGAATGAGTGTGTATGGGTGTCTCCCAGTACTGGGTTGCTGCTGGAAGGGCATCCACTGTGTAAAACATATGATGGATAAGTTTGCGGTTCATTCCACTGTGGTCACCCCTGATAAAAAAAGAGACTAAGCCAAAGGTAAATGAAGGAATGAATGCTGCAAGTGTTACAATTAAGTATGTTTTAGTATAACACATTTTAGAAAATGAATTCAACATTTGGTATCATAATTAATGGTATAGCTCGATCAAAAATGGAAGGTTACTCATTATTTACTCACCCTCAAGTGTTTCCAAATCATGGAAATATAAATTTCTGCTGAAGAATGTTAAACTGTAAACCACTGATTTCCATAGTAGGAAAAACAAATATAAGTCAGTGATTAGAGATTTCCAACATTTTTCAAAATATCTTCTTTGTGGAAAAAATAAGAAACTAAAACAAGTTGATGACAAGTGTAATATAAATGACAAAATTTTCACTTCATCTATTTAAAATAGTAAACACCACTGAAAAAAAAAAAACACTAACCTAATTTTTTAGGTAAATGGTTGCAGACAATTTGTACGGGCAAAATTTGTATTAATTTAACATTTTTATTAATATTAATTTGTTTGTTTATATTTAGCCCATATAAACTGTTTGCAACCACTCACCTTAAAAAGTGTGTGTGTGTGTGTGTGTGTGTGTGTGTGTGTGCGCGCGTGTGTGTGCGCGCGTGTGTGTGTGCGCGTGTGTGTGTGTGTGTGTGTGTGCATTTTGTTTTCACATATTTAATTGTTCTACCTGTGAAATGTCATGTTTTGTAAAGACTCCAGTTTTCAGTTTTAGTGAAGAATCCGATTCAGATATTATTACAGTATGTTAATTTAGCTGGGTTTATATCTTGGAATTCTACCATAAAACACTGAGTTGTGTAAAATAAACTCGGAAACTCAGAAAAGTAATGAGGCCAAAATTGCTAAATCTAAACTTGGCATTCTGACAGAATAGTTTTCTCTTGAAATTAATAAATTTGTATAAGTTTAATCATATGAATAAAGTACAATTAAGTATTACAAGTAAATATTATAATTCATTTGTTCGTTTTCCTTCGGCTTAGTCCTTTTAATTATCAGGACTTGAACTAGTGACCTTCTGTGAGGCAAGAAGAACAGTGCTAACCACTGAGTCACTGTGTCACCAAAATTATAAAGTATAATTAAATGTTGCAGGCGATGTGGTGGCGCAGTAGGTAGTTCTGTCGCCTCACAGCAAGAAGGTCGCTGCTTCGAGCCTCGGCTGGGTCAGTTGGCGTTTCTGTGTGGAGTTTGCATGTTCTCCCCGCGTAAATTACCATACTGTAATAATATCTGCCCCGGTTTCCCCCACAGTCCAAAGACATGCGGTACAGGTGAATTGGGTAGGGTAAATTGTCTGTAGTGTAAGAGTGTGTATGGATGTTTCCCAGAGATGGATTGCAGTCGGAAGGGCATCCACTGCGTAAAACATGTGCTTGATAAGTTGGCGGTTCATTCCGCTGTGGCGACTCCAGATTAATAAAGGGACTTAGCCAAAAAGAAAATGAATGAATGAATGATAAATGTTGCACTCCTGAATTGTGAATTTCAAAATATTTTTCTACAAATGAAAAAAATAACCACATTTTGCACAAAATTCAAAGCTATTACTAGAATTACACATTAGCCCCTTTCACACATCGATACTGGTAAATATCTGGAAAATTTCTGGAATGACTTCACCGGTAAGTGTAAAAAAGTGATGTTCACACTTGCAAGGACGTTGCAGAATCTTTCCAGAAAAGACCATTCATAAATCAATTCTAAACTACCGCTAAATTCTGACATCATTAACCAGAAATGAGCTCTAAATGCCTGCGCTTGTATCTGTGAACATAGAAGAAGTCGGGTTTTTGTTGATGGTTTCACTTTTAATTAAAGCTTTAGCATTCATGCAGCTGCTTTTTTTCCCAGAAACATCCAAAGGCAGAAGCGCAAACCGCAGCTAAATGTTTACACATTTAACAACATTGCAAATTCTGTGGATAGATATGTGTGTGTGCTGGTGCTAACCTTCTGCTTCACATGCACACGCGTCAAGCAACTGAAGCAGAGCTTGAAGGTAAACAAACAGCGGTTTATCAATATTTATTTACACAGTTGGCATTCAGAAATGTTATCTGACTAACATCTAGTGGATAAATGTGTCTGGAAAAATATTCAAAGATATTTATTTTCATAAACAGCGCAGATGTAAATGCATTTGAATGTTCTGACTGGCTAAAGTAGACATCTCATGTCAGTGCGTACTAAACGTGAACAGACTCTTTCCAGCAATTTTCCTTCTGTGTTCACACAGTGCAGCATTCCGGCAAATTACCATTAGGTTACAACTTCTCTTTCCGCAAAATTGTCAGAACAAATTTCCCAGCATCTTTAAAAAGGGCCTGTTGACACATATAGACCTTTCCGGAAAATTGCGGTAATTTTCTGGAAAGGTCTATACCTGTATGTGTGAAGGGGCTTTTATTGTTGTTTTTGCCAAGTAACAATAATATATATTAATATTGCATACTAATATCCACTGGCAGTGTTTTATTCAGAAAATGTATATTTAGAGTGTTTCTCTTCAGCTCTTTCTCTCTGTTTCTAAATAATCTCTCTTCAAATCTGTATTTACGGCTTCTCTCTCAGTCCCCTTTTCCTCTTTCGGCCCTCTTGATGGTTGGCTCACTTCATCTGCATGTCGTTGAGCGTCTAGAGTAATTGGTTTAAAGAATGACACCGCTCAACTGAATAACACGCTTCTCCACATGCACGAAACACTCTTGGTGCCGTCAGGGAATGTCTGATATATTCAGCAGAGATGGCACAAGTGAGACGCCGCTCGACTCTCCAACGAGACAATAGAGACGTTATAATGAGATACTGATGAGATCTGGGATCGGTGGGGAAACACTGTATTATGGATTATGAAAATGTGATTATTGATTCCATTGAGATTCTGGAGGGGTTGATGTTCAGACATGAAGCGACTTCGACTTTATCTGATGAGGCCTTTGTTGAGAAGATACTGACAGAATAGGCTGGCGTTTGAATATTGCTGTTGGTGATCCCCAATGACTGATCATTGAGTCATTTTATATTTATTTGCTTAATAGTGACACATAGCCTTTTCAACACTCTTTAATTTAATGTTACTTTGGTTCAGCCATTTTTTCTTATGGCTTCAAAAACTTCACTACATAGGTTCCTACAGTAAACACCTTTTTTTAATATCTTGTGATGCTTTACATGAATCATGTAAGTAACTTCTGTAAAAAAGGTCACACTTTATTTTGATGGTCCGTTTGTTGAATTTAGGTTACATTGCATCTACATGTCAACTAATTCCCATTAGATTATAAGTAGACTGTTAGGTTGGGGTCAAATGTCAAAATGCTTATTAGAATTATTTAAATATTTTCACTCAGATTACACTACATTACACTGTTGGTTCAAAAACTTCAAATACAAAAAAAACTCAAGTGCAAAAAATGAGCAGAAATAACACAATTCTTGAGCTATGTTGGGACAACTTTAATTGTTTCATGTTTAAAAATTATTACATTAGCTTAATTTCTTTATGTTTTCCTAACACAAATTGATAGTGAGGAACGCAATATTTTTTTACACTGTATGAATATTGAATACCCTGAAAAAACTCAGAACAAGTGTTTCTGCAAGCCTGCAAAAATATTATAGACTTCTTATTACTGTACTATAAGGAATGATGGAGTGATTTTTGGACACAATTAAGCTTGCAATACTAATGTCATGTCAATTATTTTCATTTTGCTTATATTCAGCATTTGTTGTCCCGCTAACTGACCTGCCCCGTTTTCTCCCCGCCTGTCAGTATAAACACATAAACACACACACAGACAGAACAAAACTCTCTCTTTCATTTGTGCGCACACACACACACACACACACACCTTATTCGCGCAAACACACACACACACACACACACACGCACACAGCAACAAACAAGCTAAACGCAGCATCATGCTGTCTCATTCACACACATACATACGAGTGCTCGCTCGCTCGCTCGTTCGGGAGTCGGAGCGATACTGTTAGACTGCCTGCTCCCGTCTAAAATTAAATCAGTTACCGACCGCTTCCCCACTTTATTCTGAAATTTATTCTCGCGCTGCAGAAATCTGATTGGTTCCCGCGGCTCTCGCAGTACAGCCGCGGGAATGCAGACCTCTAGCTCCAACTTGCCTCAACACACCTGCATGGCTGTTTCTAGGAAGCCATTGCTGCATCTCAATTCACATACTATCCATCCTAAATAGTATTTGAAAACAGTATTAGTATGTCTCAAATTGTAGTATGTTGAAAAGATTTTGCCAAAGGTTCCCAGATGGCCTACTATTTCCAGTAAAAAATGTAAGTGTAGAACCATCCATACTCTAACCACTGATCTTGCCTACAATACATTGCACATTGAACGTAAATTCGATTAAAACTACAAACGCGGATGAAAAGTGTGAAAAAAAACTACCAACATGATGGACGCACAAGACCAACCATCAAATAGAGAGGCTTCGGTAACGATGTTTGTATGACTGTTAACTACTATCTATCCCACTGGAAAATATTAAAATCTCGTTGTCTCTGTTATATTTCATCTGAAACAACATTAAACTTATATACAGACATGTTTAGACATTAACGTCTCAATGCAGAATAATACAAAGACCTGAGGTGATTTCTTTGCATGAAAGACTCGTGAATGGCTGATTATTCTGCTGCTGCTTCTCCAGTAAGGTAGGAAATTAAATATGACAGAAATGTGGATGATGTGTGGATGATTGACAGGGCTCAGCAAAACAATGATCTGTTAACGAGAAAGTAGTATGTACCAAAGCTTGCATACTCTTGTTACACACTCAAATGTAGATATTTTTCCTTCACAAAAAAGTACATACTTTAAGGGCGTAGTCTAAGGCCCAATCCCAATTCTACCCCTTAGCCCTTCCCCTTCCCCTTACCCCTACCCCTCGTTTTGCCCATGCACGCCAAGGGGTAGAGGTGTCCCAATTCTTTTTAGCGTGAAGGCGTAGGGCTAAGGGGAAGGGGCGAATAGCCCTTCGAACGAAGATTTTTCAGGACCACACTTGAAACCAAGGTGTACGAAAATTTCCT
The DNA here is from genome assembly GCF_052040795.2 of Danio rerio. NCBI lineage: Eukaryota > Metazoa > Chordata > Actinopteri > Cypriniformes > Danionidae > Danio > Danio rerio. The sequence goes on along the minus strand of NC_141029.1, from coordinate 28,012,553 downwards.
TTCCTTTCCTTTCACAACGGCAGTATTGCTAAACCAGGAAGTAAGGAGATCCACATATTAGTATTTTTTGTCATTATTAAGAATTTTTACGACAAACAAACACATTTTAAAATATTCATAACTGCGTTCAAGTTTTACCGTCATGCTTTAAAAAGAAAAAAACACACAAAAAAAAAACAGATTATATTTTACAATCTATAATCCCTATTAATAACTCATGTACAGCAGTCCCACAACATTTTGACACTGGATTACCCTGTCAGCAATGTCTAGAGTCTGTCAATGGGTTTTTGCAGTGTTTGCTATAACGTTATTGTTGTTTTTGGTGTGTTTACATTGATGAGTATGGCCACTGTGTAAATGCGCAGTATATTTATGATCTTATTGCCACATTAGATCTTTATGATAACATAATAAATGCCTTCAGTGATTTCCTGAAGATAAATACCAAAAAATAACACAACTGGAATAACTACAGCAGTCGCCATCGTCTTATCTCAAATGATGCAAGAGATCGTGAGGACATATGATGATGTGTGCAGGTGATGTACTGCTGTCCCAATTCTTAGGGGTAAATTTTGAAGTCCTTCCACTTCACTCTTGGTTTTAAGGGCCAAGGGGAAGGGGAAGGGGTAGGGGTTCAAAAATAGAATTGGGATCGGGCCTAAGTAATGCGAATTGGGACGCAGCACTAGTAAAAGCTTGATTAGCTAGCCCAGGTGTATCTGGTATGGGTTGGAACTAAACTTTGCAGGACACTGGCACTCCAGGACTGAATTTGGGCACCCCTGCAGTAGTTAAAACTGAAAATTCTAACAAACTAGTGTCATAAATTTGACAACAGATATTATTTGTAGCACAACCTAATAACCCAACACGATTTGTTCCAGTTTTTCGAATGGAAGTTCCCCAAAACTGAAAGAAGCACAGTAGTGATGTGACATGCAGAAAAAGGTGAATACTGATCCAAGCTTTCAGCTGCAGAGTCTTTCCAAAGTTCAACTCAGCTAAAATGAGTTCTGTTTTTCTGAATGATTTTATGTATACGCTCATGGAACAGTGCTGCAATCGATCACATGTCCTCTAACTTCATTTACTCAATTTGCTAATAGACAAAATTTCCCTTCTTTGGGGTTTACTCACTTGAGAAATCAGTTTCCTAATCCTGAGGCCTGTATGCTATTGATAAATGTGTTGTGCTGTGGTTTCACATTTAGACCTGGAGGGGGCTGGTTTGATGCAGTCGATTGATTATTTAGGAATACAATCTGATGATGTAGTTTTGGTTGTTGAAATGGGCAGAAAAACCTGCAATGCTCACAGACATGTTTCTTTTATTTTTATTTTCAACTGTGAACTCTATCAGGGCAAGATGGAAATGAATCATTGTATTAGTGTAACATTCTTGAGTAATTGCACTTTATTTATTGTACTTTCTGTATTTGTCGGAGGATGCGTACTTTTCGCAGTTACAGTTTAAGCCATCTAATTTGACATAGATAAAAATAAAAGTACTTTTTTATTCAGCGTAATATACCTTTCATCAGAGAAAATTATGGCTCCAAAACTTCACCATAAAATCTGAGAAAAAAAAAACAGAGCTAGCACTCTGGGGAGAACATAAGTAGCTAACTATTTAATTATTTTTGTCTGTATTTATAGAATGTTCTTGCCATATTAGTGTTATTTTGGTGGACAAGTTCTCCCAAAAAGTATTATAATGGAAACACTAGAAATAAAAAATTAATTTACTGTTTGTTCAAACTACTTATTTAAAACGAGCTGAAACAACACAAATCTTGATTTTTCGGGGGACAACTTAACAGTCTTTTGTTCAATCCACTTTTTTGTACACAATTTGTAAAAAAAAAACTAAGAGCTTAACTTAATTTCTTCATGTTGTCTTAACACAAATCGATTGTCAAACCCATTTTTTTAGCAAGATTTAAGCATGTTTAGTGAGGATTTTATCATAATTTCATAGTGAGTAGCATTTAGACTTATCAGTTTTTTGTTCATTAATTCATCAAGTTAGTCACAAATGGATCCTTTTCACAAGAATGTCACATTTAAGTCATCTGCATCTTGAATAAAAAAAAAAAGTTTTTAATATTTAGATTTTTTTAAAGGTTTGAGCATTTATACGTATTTGTTTGTATTATTTTGTCTATTCATCAAATTACAAAAATGAATGATTGCTTGTGCAACGCAATTGAAATGCAGCGTGTATAGGCAGGACCAACACAATCTCCCGGCAACTTTTTGATTTAGTGGCTACTTCATATGAATTCATATCATTTAATTTGTACAATTTATTAACTCTGAATTAGCCCTTAAACTGACAAAACATAAAATACATTTCTCCGTGAGGTCAGGCCGGCAGGACAGTAAATTTGACATTGTTCACTCTAACCTTTTTTCTTAAAGTCTTGATAACACCATCATTTATTTTTTTCTTTGATTATCTCAACAAATAGAATTGTACAAAAAATATTTGGTGTACTCTCCCATTCACTGCGATCCAAGTTTACCCAACTATGATGACTTCCGCTATTGAGAAAGTCAGACATGTGAAAAGGATCCATTATAACATATCAAATTTAATTATCTTCTCTTTGATCTACTTAAAATAGCATAAAGTTTTAATAGGCAAATTAATATTATAAAACTGTCTGTCCTGTTTTGAAATCCTGATGTACATGTATGCATATGGCTCTTTTCATTCAGATTTAAAAGCCTCTCACTTGCAAATACACACACATAAGTGCTCGTGCACACACAACTATAAACTCAGCTATGAACCCTGTTTATGTGTGTAAAATTGCTGGCATGCACAGCAGCTCATGGTCTGAAGAAGAAAGGTTCTTTTCATCATCATTAAAACTGACGCAGCTTTCGCGTCAACAGCATTCAACAACAAAACCGTCCAGAATCAAAAGAGAGTGAACTCTCATCCTTTCTTCTTCCTTCATTACTTCTTCCAGAATCCCTTAAAGATAAGTAAAGCCCAAAGTATATACCAGTTTTGAAGTGAAAGCTAGCTGAACACGCAGCCTTTCAAAGTCTACTTCATTGGATATCTTTTGCAAACACAGGTGCTTGACACATGTTCGCTACAAAGCCACTGCATTAGTCCAGATAGATATGAGAACAGTGTTTACATTTGAAAGAGTCTCCATTAACATTAGTGTCTCAAGCCCAGTCCAAAAAAATTCTCATTTAGACTGAAATGACAAAAGCTGCAAAAAAAATCTTCTAAAGAAAATTAACCTATTTTTTTTTTTTTTGCCAAACTGATTACTATTTTTACTATTTCACCTATACTATAGCCACAGTTTTACCGTGAATGCAATTGATAAAGTGCAGTTAGTATAGCAAATACAATTTTTTAGCCATGCAATTATTATTATTTTTTTTTTTTTGTGGTAAGACCATGGTTAATTTTAATTGTCAAGGGTCATCTTACTGCAAATGCATAAAAGGCTTGCTAAGATGAAACATTGTAAAAAATATAATAGGTTCTTTATTTTGTAATTCATTCATTCATTTATTTTCTTGTCGGCTTAGTCCCTTTATTAATCCGGGGTCGCCACAGCGGAATGAACCGCCAACTTATCCAGCAAGTTTTTACACAGCGGATGCCCTTCCAGCCACAACCCATTTCTGGGAAACATCCAAACACAATCATTCACACACACACTCATACACTACGAACAATTTAGCCTACCCAATTCACCTGTACCGCATGTCTTTGGACTGTGGGGGAAACCGGAGCACCCAGAGGAAACCCACACGAAGGCAAGGAGAACATGCAAACTCCACACAGAAACACCAACTGAGCTGAGGTTCGAACCAGCGACCCAGCGACCTTCTTGCTGTGATGCAGCAGCACTACCTACTGCGCCACTGCCTCCCCCTCAAACTTTTATAATTTTTATTATTCAGGCATATATTAAAAGTTCAGTTGTATGTTAATAAATGCTTTATTAACTTAACTTCATCAAGTTGTGTGACTTAATCTAAAGTGAGGATTATTAATCCTTTACAATTTACAATTAAAGGCTCAGTTGTATTCTAAACAGGAAAAGAGAAAATGACTTTAATAATTTCAATTTATTTAAGATACACAAATGAAACTGTATTAAATGAAAACTAAATCTTAACTAAAATAAAATGACTGTACAGTTTAAACCGCTAAATAACATTGAAATGTTCTATCACAATGTAGTGTTCAATTATTTTATTGTTGTTGTTTTACCCACTTGTATATTATATTTTGACACTCCTGTTATTCAGCAGTGTTTATAAACTTTACAGTAATTTTACCTTTTAGATACGATAGCAAAGATGTATTGTTCATTAATAAATTTACTTCAGGTTAGGTCACAAAACTGGATTAAGTTGAGTTAATAAAGCATTTATTAGCATACAAATCAACTAGTATATGCCTGATAATGCTTTATAGGTGATTCATAGTGTGTAATTATAAATTGTTAACAAATTAGTCTGTAAACTAACAGAAAAGATACTGGCAGTTTTATACCAGTCTTTGTACTGTTTACAACACCAACCCAGGCCACATATCACTTCAAACTCTTAAAAATGTCAGTAAAAGTCACTTTTTCAAGTTTAAAAATAAAAGTTGTTAGAGGGAATATCAAGGTCCTATTATGTAAATCAAAAGCATATAGAAAAAACAAACAAACAATACTGAAAACTGAATTTTTGCAGTGTATTATGAAATAATATTCCCCCAAAAAGTGTCTGTCATATTCGTTTTGTCTGGAAATGTTTGACAAATTACTGGTTAGTCCAGTTTGAACTCAGTCACCAGATCTAAACACACCTGCCCTCATGTTTTGATGCAGGACAGACATTTGAGTAAAACAACGTACTGAAAGCAAAGTTTATTTTTCTCTCTTTGTTTTGGAAATGCTGGAGCAGTGGAAACTCACCAACAATTCCTGACTCCTCCTTCCATTCTATATTAACTTTGTTACAATGTATCTTCATTTTAAAATATATGTTTGCCATTTAAAATAGCCATTTGGGAGGACATCTTCTAAAGGTTTCATAGAATATAAACTATAAATCTCTGTATGGCTAAACAGTTGACAAAGTCCTCGTTTAATGTGCAGATTAGTGTAGACATAATAAATTTTTTTTATCTTATTATTGAATAAGAATGCACCATAATCTGCTCCCTAAACTCCTGAAACACTGGTGTCCCAAATTTCAAAGTAGGCATTATAATTTTGGAAATAAATAAATTAAATCCTAAAAACAAGTAAAGCAAGGACTTTATTTTGTTAAACATCTTTTAACTACAACAGATGCAACAATATCGGACAATCCAATCGACAACATCTAGGAAATTCCTGTATATTTAGTCTAGCTTAATTTTAGAAACAATGCAAACCCCTTGACAAGCATAAATCTTTTTGTGGAAGTTTTTTTGTTGGTGTTTCAATTTCAAATACAGTAAATTTAAATGTGTAGAGCGTGCAAAACACAAATACAAAAAAAAAATCTTTGGCAGAATTTGTCTGCATTACATATATATATAAAAGTACGCATTAGGTGATCTTAAAGTCGGGCCTAAAGTCATGACAATGCAATCTCTTGTGACTTGTTGAATTAGCGTCCAATTCATATGATTTTTTTAGTACCATATACTCATCCCCCAATGATGGTTGAGATTAGAGGTGTAATTTGGGGAGCTCCTAAAAGTCATTTTTTATACAAATGAAATTGTATAAATTTGTATGAATTAGCCATTTGTCGGAAAATACATAAAATGTTTGTGAGATCAGGCTGGTCATGCAAGTGCAGTTCCTTTCTGCTTGAATCTACTTAATTCGACAAATACAGTGTCATAAATATCCATTATTTCACAATTCTGACTAAAAATATATATTTTCATTTGGTGCAAAATAGTATTGATGCCTATAGTCTTTGACAATAAGGGTCTTATTGAGCTTTCAGGAATCAGATTCCCAGAATTCCAGCTTGCTTTCAGGATGATCTGACTCTCTGCACACCCCTAAAACTGCATCTGTTTGCATTCCACTGCATCAAACGCTCCGCCAGAGCTTTTATTCTGCTGTGTGAAGCGTGTTAGCATCGCAGTGTGTCAGAGCTGTGCTAACAGAGAAAACCATCAGCATCTGTTTATCATCTCTGCTTGACTTCATCAGTCAAAAGAAAAAGATCAATACCCAGAGACAGGACGAGGGGAAGATTGAGCATTTTCTGTTCAATTTACTGCTCCATGTTCACTTATTTTCCAGCGGTTGTCCGTTGTTTTTTTTTTTTTTTTTTTTTGCTCTGCTCAGCTTCTTTCAGTCCCACTGTGTTTTTTATCATTAACCTTTCTGTTCCGTCTCTCTCTCCGCTCACCTCAATAGCTTTATCGTTCTTTTTTGTCTTGTGATGAGGTCAGATACTGAAAGCTGAGCATATTGTTGTTTGAGCCTCGGCGAAAGAACAGTTCGCTCAATATCAATTTAAACACAAACACAATTACAAACACTGACTCAGCTTGGGATGAGTTTTTACCAAAGGCACAAATGCACCACACACACACACACACACACACACACATACACACACACACACACACACATATATGGGGGTGTGAGGACAGTCTTTCATTTGCATTCTGTCAGAGGCATGTCAACCTGATTGACATGTATTTTACCGTTTCTCATCATAACATGCTTCTGTCATTTCCTGTCTTAATAGGGCCAATGTGACCCAACAGTGTGTGTGTGTGTGTGTGTGTGTGTGTGTGTGTGTGTGTGTGTGTGTGTGTGTGTGTGTGTGTGTGTGTGTGTGTGTGTGTGTGTGTGTGTGTGTGTGTGTGTGTGTGTGTGAATATGCAGTAGTGAATTGAAACACAAGGTCCATGTTTTATTCAGTCAATACAACAAAATCAGTGCTTAGCATATATAAGTACACCCCTAACAAATCTATCTTTTAAATTCATTTTTAATAGGAAGCTATACAATATTATATTGGTGCATATACATTAAATTAGTCAGTACTAAAGCCAAATCTGGAGCTTATCTTACAAAGTAACTTACAATAACAGTCCAAAAACTAGAACATCCAAATTGATATGTTAGAAAAATATTACATACAAATTTAAAAGAGAGGAAAAATCAAGAAAAACAAACAAAAAAAAGGAAAATTTAGTTGAAATTTTGCAGGTTGTAAAAAGTTTTCGCAATATTTTTCTTGAATTTAATTGCATTATCTTTCAATTTCTAAATTTGTTTGGTGACTAAAGTATTAATTTAATATGTTATGAATATGTTACTATTTTATCTGTTTAATAAATCTGTTTTGTTTAAATGCACCAAAATACATTGCCTATATTCACTGAAACATGGATAAATTTAATTTTCAAAATCTGGTGTACTCAATTATGCTGAGCACTGTATGTGTGTGCTTGTGTTTTGGGCTCAATATTGCCTAATGGAATACTACTGACTGAAATTTCTTGACAATAATTTTAAGATTTAAGTTTAGGGTTTAGATAATATAGAGTTTAAACAGTATAAAAAAAACATAATGTCTATAAAACATTCCCCTAAACCATGAAAAAAAAACTTTAAATTATTAATGCAAAAAGCCAATAGAAATGCATTCTGTAATATGGATTTTCCAAACAATAATCTAAAGCACAAAATAAAATAAAAAACTGTCCAAGCAAAAAAGACAAGAAGCAATAACAAGCAAATAAACTCTTCATATTTTATATGTATGTATATGTAAATATATTTTAATTTACAATTCACAGCTATCTTAATAAATGCATTTGGACAAGAGATAATATTTCCCTACACTGTATAAATTTTATCAGTAATATTCAATTTCTCATTCAAAATTTCAGATTGTGTGTTAATTGCTGTACATACGAGTTTCCTGAAATGTTTTACAACACACAGGGGTTTTTCTAGTCTTTTTATTTTCTTTTTCTTTTTATTATATGCTTAGTTCACCTGACAGTACCCAGTAGGCTCACAACATCATAAGACATTAATATTAGTTTAGATTTCAAAATTCAATATCTAGACAGCGTATAAAAAACATTATTATTATATTATAAAATTATTATAATGACATCAAATGCTGTTGATTTTTGGCTGATTTTAGGTTGTGCTGGAAAATGACCAAAATCCAACGTCGAGTCAACATCCTCAACCAACGTCGTAATGACATCAAATACTGACATTTATTCATCAGGTTTGACAACCAAAATCCAAAGTCTGATAGACGTCATAGTGGTAACGTCCACACAAAGTCAATCTGTAACATCATTAAGACGTTGATATTTGGTTGATTTTAGGTTGATTTTAGGTTGGACATTGACGTCTGCCTGATGTTGGGTTCTAACATCAACCTGAGTTTCATTACCAAACAAAATGCAACGTCCCCACGATGTTGAGGTACAACATTAATCTGACGTCATGTTGACATCCTGTGCCTGCTGGGTACTGACAACACACAAAATAATGGCAAAAGAACCATTGAAACATTTTCTAAACAGGTGCCTTGAGAAAAACAGCTTGCATAAATTAGCTTGACGTCCTGTCACCAGCTGTCCTCAGGCTTGTCTCAGTTATACAGTCAACTCATCTGACGACTGACTCTGTCTTTCTCTTCCTGTACCTGTAACCCCAGAGGGACCACCGTGACCGATCAGAGTCTTCCTCGCATCTCGAGGTGTTAATGTGAGGGGTGACAGCTCTCGGTGACCCCTCACCTTTCCCAGGATCCTCGGTTCTGATCTCTGTTACTGTGTCGATTTCTCCGCTCCATAAACATGTCAGTTTTGTGTTTGTGTGCAGTGAGTACAACCATATGTACATCCGCATCCGACCTTTGATGATGAACGAAACTCATGCTAACAGGTAGAACAAACGCTGTTTACATGGGTGAAGATTTTACAATCAAAACGGAGTTCGAAAGAATTACATAGGGAAGACAAAAGTGATAAAAGTTCTGAAAATATCGGTAAGAAATACTTAAAACATTGAACAGTTTTGTTTGTAATGCTTTTCAGCTAAAATTAAGACTCCTGTGCTACAAAAGAGGACTTTTATTATTAACTAAACATTTTTGATATATACATATATATATATATATATATATATATATATATATATATATATATATATATATATATATATATATATATATATATATATACACACACATATATATATATATATATATATATATATATATATATATATATATATATATATATATATATATATATATATATATATATAATACATTTTAATAATAATAATAATAATAATAATGATAAATATATTTTCGGTAAATAAAATGTATTAAAAAAGATTGCTAATAAATAAATAATTGGTATTAGAAAATAAGAAATTTTCTGTGTGTTTTTGTATTTTGTCAACTTGGAATTTAATGATTTAAAGTGTCATTTTGGCTTAAAATATACAGCATTTAGTTATGCTCTTTTTGGAAAATCCTGTTTAGAAAACTTGATCTCGGTTTAATTTTTGCCATATGGAATGGAAAAACTTCAAAGCTTAGTATCTCAAAAACACTCAAAAAGCAGACACAACTTTATAATTCCAAAGTGAGTAAAGTCTGTTTTCCTCGTAATAAATGTTTCATCTCTTTTAAGTGTTCTCCACTTTTCTCTCATGTCATTCCTTTCATCCGGGTTTGACAGACAGGTACTACAGATGTTATTTAATCTGTTTAAACTTGGGTTTTGGATTGTTTGCAGGTAGATTAATGGTTAATCCTGCTGTTAAGTGACAGGCTGTCTTGTAAGAGGATCCTTCTGTCCTCCATATTGGTGTAGAATACTTGAGAACATTCAAAAAGAAAAGGGTCATGGTTCAAACCCGAGTCATTAAAGGGATGGGGAAAATAAAAATAAATACAAATTCTGGCATCATTCACTCACACTTTTTACAAACCTGTTTGAGTTTCTTTCATTTGTTGGACACAAAAGAAGATATATTTGAAAAATGTTGACTTCCATAATATTTATTGTTCTTAAAATGAGAGCCATTGATTTCCATTTTTTTTCCGCATTAACATTCTTCAAAATTTCTTCTTTTATGTTCAACAGAATAAATTCATTCATTCATTTTCTTTTAAGCTTAGTCCCTTTATTAATCAGGTGTCGCCACATCCAATTGAACCACCAACTAATCCAACATATGTTTTACACAGCGAATAATCTTTCAGCTGCAACCCTTGGGAAACACCCATACACTCTTATGGTGAACTCTCCATTTAAATGAAGTGTCATGTCATTCAGTATCGCTGTCACCATCATCATCTCTATCTCAAGAGCTTTCTTACATTGAACTTCACTTTTTCCTGGTGGATAAATAAATGATGGGCTACAAGCAGACGTCTGAAGCTGCTGTATATATAATGTATGTTGTGTGTGTCTTGTGGGATTAGACTAATTAGAACAAACTGAAGATTTGCTCCTTGTACATCACATCATCTTTCTCCTCGTTCTCATTATTGGCCTCCTTTTCTGTGTCTATATTTGTCTTTTTTCTTTTTTGCTTGGGCATTATTACTACAATAAACTTATTCATGGATGTTTTCTCATTATTTGTGCTTCGATTTACATTATTTGACCTTGATCTCTGTTCTGACAACTTTCAATATTGAAAACTACAGCAGAGTAACTTATTGCCATTGAAGTGATTTATATTGATCATTTTTTACTGATATTGACATTGATATTACTGAAAGCAGTTTGTAACTATATTGTCTGGGTTGGTCCTAACTGAATAATAAAAAAAAATAGCTGCAGGAACTTTTTATGTTATATTTATTTCTATATATTATTTTCAAAGTAATTGCAAAGTAAATAGTCACTAATTATATGACCTGTCAGATGAAAAAGTAAAGTAAGAGATTATTTATGTTAGGTAATTTAATTAAAGTTACTCATTCTTTTATTCATTTTCTTCAGCTTAGTCCCTTATTTATCAGATGTTGCCATAGCGGAATGAACTGCCAATTAAAGTTACCTAAATTAACATAAATTCAGTTTAAATTAATGTATTTTTTGTTATTAACTAAAGGTTAAATTGATCAAGACATTTGAACATGTGTAAGGAAAAAAAAGAAATGCTAAAAATATCCATGGCAATATTGTTTAAATGAAGCGAAGAAAAGCAATTGTATTTTTATAAAGGTAGGTTACATTTGTCTGTCATTTGCTCGTAATGCAATGAAAAAAAAATTGATAACAATATGGTGTGTATGAAATATGAATTTTTTTTTATGTATATATACAAGTAATACAAGTGATTTAAAAACTTTTGCAAATGATTAGTTTTAATAAAGCTAAAAAAGATTTAGTTTGACTCAAAAATTAAGAGTTTAATTTTGGCGGAACAGTGCCTCAGTGGTTACCACTGTCACCTCACAGCATAAAGGTTGTTGGTTCGAGTCCCGGCTGGGGCAGTTGGCGTTTTTATGTGGAGATTGCACGTTCTCCCTGTTTGTTTTCCCCACAATCCAAAGACATGCGATATAGGTGAATTGGGTAAAAAAAAATTATGGCCGTAGTGTACGAATGTGTGAATTCGATAGTGTATGGGTGTTTCCCAGTACTGGGTTGTAGCTGGAAGGGCATTTGCTGTGTAAAACATATGCTGGAATAGTTGGTGGTTTGTTCAGCATTTTTAATGATTGAAGGGGAATTACACAAATCAATAGAAGTGCCTACTCAGCTGTTTGGCTGGCTAGCTTAACTTCTTCAACAACAAAAAAACCTACTAGCCCAACATTGGTTGCCTCCATATAATTTGGACACCTACAAGGGATTGGTACAACTTCAGAACATTATAATGTTGGAATTATTCACAACTTGAATGAACTTGGTACAAAAGAGTCCTTAAAGATCTGGACTTCCATGCTTCCATGGACAAAATTTCCATGTTTATTACAAAAACAATGATCAGGATCCAGAATGATTGCCTTATATAATGATATCTTGTATAATCGAAACTTGATACTGTACTTTGTTTTTTGCTTTTCTGTACTATTCATTGGATACCCCAGATTAAAGAGACCGCATTGGAGAGAAAGTGGGGTTAGTTGAATTGATATATTTCATTCTATTTTTTTTCAGCCTGTATGCTTTGTTAACAATAAAAAATATATAAAGAGAAGTGCCTACTCAGAGAGAAACCAGATTGTTTTGTTTATGGTAGCTCTGAAATTACACACAAAATGTTTCTTTTTCACAAAAAATCTCTTGTACACTCTTAAGCCATTACAACAGACAACTGACTTCTCTAAACAGAAGACAGTTGTTTATTATTATAATTATTATTATTATTAGCATGAAAGTCAGTGGTAAACAAAACAGTCAAACAGTTACAAACATTCTTCTTTTATGTTCCAGAATGACATGAGGTTAAATAAAAACGAACGCCATCTCTTTAAGAAAGCTGTATTAGTCTGACAAAAACTTAGACACTCTCCTTGCCTTTATAAGGCACCATGGTGTGTGAGAGTCTATATAGCGCACATGCATATTTTATGAAAATTCGAGCACACAAGACATTATGTAAACGGTCCCTGATCCATATAAACTCTCCTCCACCATCGTAAACAATTAAAGCTCTGAGGACCACTGCCATAAAAGTCTGATAGATCCCATACTGTGCGAAGATCTCCATATTTTCTGAAGACAATGAATACTGAACATTCGCAAACAAAGAGGCTAAAGTGAAGCGAAAGCCAGAGAGACGAAGGAAGATTATGTGCAGTGGAGAGATGAGACTTATGGAAATGTGTTTAGTCACACTTCAGTCAGCTTCAGACAGAGAGATGATGGGAGCTACACAATGGCAGATGCAAATGTGTGTGTGTGTGGGTGTGTGTGTTGTAGACAGAGGTTAAGGTAACAAACACTGCATTCAAAATGCGAAGTTTTGAGAGCGACAATTGCATTTAAACGTGGTGGTGAATCATGTAAAATGATCATTTTCTGTATAGTGATATAGAAATATTTTGATTTCTATAAAATATGACCTGTGACAGAAGGTTTGGTTCAACTAAAAACAAAAAAGGTACAAAATAAAACAAAATATAAGGCAGAAGTGGCAACAGAACTTTAAAATGTAGGATTTAATCTCATTTGAAATGAATGAACCACATTTATTAAGGTCATGCCAACATACAAGATAAAAGGAGGCCATGATGGCATTTATAAATGTTATTATTTTATTCTTAATAAACACTCAAGCCATTTAACTTGATTTAGATAATGGTGTTGCATGTTTCCTATCATCCATATGTAAATGAGTCTTCAGTCGGCACTCTTTGACTTGATTTGATTGTTTAATGAGGCTGTCGTTCTTTTAACTCAGCAAACCGTGTGTGTGTGTGTGCAACAAATAAATACTAGGAGTAATGACAACTAACAGTGTGTCTGACTTTGAACAGCAGTGCTGTGGATTTAACAGTCTGGCAGTTTCATAAATTTACACCCACACACGCTCCATTTTTACCATTACAGCAGCGCATAAGCTATAAGTCATATCTGGTCTCTTTCAGAGTTCGGAGGTCATATAAACACAACAAATGAGGAGCTGGTTACCAAGACAGCCACAGGTGTTTTTGCATTGTGATGTATGTGCATTATGTATTAGGATAGCATTACAGTGAGTACATTTCCATAAGGACTCTAATCTATCTGCCCTAAACCCTCATGTTTATAGTCAGTCATATATAAACACGTTTAATAGAGCTGTCAGTCACAATGAGCTTAAAGTTTTAAGCTCTGTTTACAGTATGAGAAAGGACAAGAGGGCTTTGTTTAAAAATGAAGTTTATGATTGACATATTATTTAGCCCAGAGATGAAGATTGATAATCATTCACATACAGTGCTCAGTATGTATGAGTGCACCCCATTTTGAAATGAATATTTTTATCCATTTCTCAGTGAATATAGAAAATGTATTTTGGTGCATTCAAACAAAACAGATTTATTAAACAGATATTTTTATTAAAATGATATTTTTGTCACAGAACATTTTAGAAATGGACAGATTACACATTTAAGTTCTAAAATACTCTAATAGTATAAAAAAAATAAAACCTACAACATTTCCACAAAGTTTTTCTTGATTTTCACTATTTTTAAACATTTTATTTAATATTTTCCCGAACAATAATTTTGGGTGTATAATTTTGAACCATTATAGTAAGTTATTTTGTTAGATAAGCTCCAGATTTGGCTTCAGTACTGACTAAACTAATGTATATGCACTAATATAATACTGTAAAGCATCTTAGAAAATATTAATTTAAATGAGAGATTTGTGAGGGGTGTACTCATATATGCTGAGCACTGTATCTCTGTTGGACTACTTTTTAACCCAAACATAAAAAATGAATCATGCTGAAGATATAACTAAAGAAACATTTACATTACATAGTTTTAAAGAGATATAGTTCACACAAAAATGAATCATCGTTTTGTGTTCTGTTGAACACACAGGAATGTTGGAAATCGGTAACCATTGACATCCTTAGTCTTTGTTTTTCCTACAACTGATGTCAACAGTTACCTACAACAGAACAACAGAAAAACAACAACTCATGACTAGTTTAGAACAAAACAAGGGTGACTTAATGACAGAATGTTTATTTTTGTGTTCAGCTAAAAATTGAAAACTTTTTATGCGTTTATACATGCATTGTTAATTTTATTCATTCATTTTCTTGTCGGCTTAGTCCCTTTATTAATCTGGGGTCCCCACAGGGTAATGAACCGCCAACTTATCCAGCATGTTTCTATACAGCGGATGCCCTTCCAGCCGCAACCCATTTTTGGGAAACATCCATACACAATCATTCACACACACACACTATACGGACAATTTAGCGTACCCAATTCAACTGTACCGCATGTCTTTGGACTGTGGGGGAAACCGGAGCACCCGGAGGAAACCCACGCGAACGCAGGGAGAACATGCAAACTCCACACAGAAATGCCAACTGAGCCGAGGCTCGAACCAGCGACCTTCTTGCTGTGAGGCGACAGCACTACTGCGCCACTGCATCGTTAATTTTATTATACAATATATTTATGCATGTCATTATGGGGTATTGTCTGTAAAAGTTTGAGTAAATAAATGAATTTATTCAATTTTGGAATAAGGTGACAATATAAATAAATTTGCAAAAAAAGTTTTTTTTTCCAATATTTTCATTTGAATTTAATTGTACTATATTTTAATTTCTAAATATGTGTAGTGACTAAAATACTATTTTAATAAATATCTGTTTAAAAATAATAAATATTTTTTTAAATAAAAATCTGTTTTGTTTAAAATGCACTAAAATACATTGTCTATATTTACTGAAAATTAAATAAAAATATTATTTTTCAAAATGCGGTGTACTCAATTATGCTGAGCACTGTATATGAGAAAAAAAACTTTTAGAAACAATAATCCACTCTGTGTAATTTTTTAAAGATGGCTGCACAACATTAGACAAAAAAACTCTGACATTGTGATGTTTAGTTTTTCTACAATGCTTACTGTGATATTAATGAAATTTCAGCAGATGACTTGAATAGCACTGTTTGGAAAATAATCATAATTTTAGATTGACTGGTATGATTTTGTAGAGGAGTGCATCTGCATAAAATATAATAAACACATTACAAGCGTAGATAAATACAACAGAGAAAAGCTCCAAATGAAATAAACAGTGCTTCATGGTTTACCAGTATTCTAAATGTATTTAGAAATCGAATAATGAAATGTAAAATAACACTGTATATTCTTTATCATATAAATAATGATATCAAATTCCAAATAGTTATTAAACTTATGAACATTGTAATTTCCTGTGACTTTGCTTTAAACTCATTTGAAATGCTTACAGAGTCATGGTTCTTGAAAACAAGCAAATTATAAACTTCCACTCGATTATGGTTAAACACTACAGTGAATGCACAAATCTCATGTGTTGTGAACTGTGCTGCTGCTCAGCTATAATTAAGTTATACACACATTGTGATATTGATGCTGAAATGATGTGCAGCCCTACTAGTACAGTAACATGACTTTTTGGAAAATTATGTTTGCAGGTATTTGACAACCAACACCTCAATGGTGACTATAAGAGACATTGCTAACTGGCATGAATACAGTATTTACAGACATTTTGTTTTACCATGTTTTCACCTGTTTGAGATTTATTTTTTATTTAAATAACGCAAAGGAGTCACTTTTCTAGGTTTAAGTATGTTTTTGTCATGTAAACATACCTTAAGTCAAGTCATACCTTACCTTGGTTTCGACAACAGAGTAACGTAAACAATTATTTCTTCTGATTACTGTTGTCGTTAGACTACTGTACAAAATGCATCAACTAGTACATCTGTATTACAAATGTGTGAATGTAAATACTGTATTATTGTGTGTGTGTGTGTGTTACGTTGTCTTTTTCCCCTTTTCCTTACATTTTTTAGTCTTGCACATTGACTGTGTACGTGTGTGTCTTTGTGTTACTGTTTTGAGATTAAACAGTGCAGACATATCTCAGCCTATATGTTTTCTAGTGCAGTGGTTTTCAAACAGACTGACATGTATTTAAGCAATGACAGAAATATAACACATGCAAATTCTCAAATTCAATCTAATAAATATAATAATAATAATAATAATAAATAATAATAATAATACTAAGAGTTGGGTGAAGCAGTGGCGCAGTAGGTAGTGCTGCCGCCTCACAGCAAGAAGGTTGCTGGGTCGCTGGTTCGAGCGTCGGCTCAGTTGCCGTTTCTGTGTGGAGTTTCCATGTTCTCCCTGCGTTCGCGTGGGTTGACTTGTCTGGCGTCTCGATGTATGAGAGAGAGAGAGAGAGAAAGAGAGGGAGATGAGATGAGATGATTATTTAACCTCCGGGTGCTCCGGTTTCCCCCACAGTCCAAAGACATGCGGTACAGGTGAATTGGGTTGGCTAAATTGTCCGTTGTGTACGAGTGTGTGTGTGAATGTGTGTGTCAGTGTTTCCCAGAGAGGGGTTGTGGCTGGAAGGGCATCCACTGCGTAAAAACTTGCTGGATATGCTGGCGGTTCACTCCACTGTGGCGACACCGGATTAATAAATGGACTAAGCCGACAAGAAAATGAATGAATGAATGAATACTAAGAGTTGGGCGTTGCAGTGGCACAGTAGGTAGTGCTGTCGCCTCACAGCAAGATGGTTGCTGGTTCGAGCCTTGGCTGGTTCAGTTGGCATTTCTGTGTGGAGTTTGCATGTTCTCCCTGCGTTCGCGTGGGTTTCCTCCGGGTGCTCCTATTTCCCCCACAGTTTAAAAGACATGTGGTACAGGTGAATTGGGTAGGCTAAACTGTCCTTAGTGTATGAGTGTGTATAGTTGTTTCCCAGGGATGGGTTACGGCTGGAAGGGCATCCGCTGCGTAAAAACGTGCTGGATAAGTTCATTCCACTGTGGCGACCCCAGATTAATAAAGGGACTAAGCCAAAAAGAAAATGGGTAAATAAATAATATGAGTTTGTCAAGACCAACTTTGATGCTGGCTTAAGAAAGCCTTGGCTATAACTCTGAAGAAGTTTTAAAGTGGAGCTACAGGCTGTGTCTAGTCAGTTTGCAACGGTTGATTGCTAGGTGATGTTCTGGGTGGATGCTATAATTATGGGTGATTGTTAGGGTGCTGTTGCTAGGATGATGGAACTGCATTTTCCATTTCAGTCAATGATTACTTCAATATTATGCTGCTCTTATGTGCTGGGCCACCAAGAAAGCAAAATTATCTCTGGTTCATTCTTTATGTTTTATTGTTCACTTATCCTCATATTTACAGATAAGCGTAAGTGTTATAATAATATAAAATGATTACATAATATTTAGTGCTAGGCAAAGATTATTCGCGATTAATCACATCTAAATTAAATGATATATTTATTATGTATGAGTGATACACACAGAAAAACAAAACTACACCATAAAAAAAAGATAAATGAACAGTAACTTACTGGCAACAATTATCCAGTAGCTTATGTATTTCATAAAATAGTAAAATTACTGTAATAATTACAATAGCATTACGTTACTGTGTTTACTGTAAAATGTAGTACATCATTTTACTTTTTTTTCTGCAACATTTTTACTATGCAGAACTACAGTATTTTAACGTTTAACTTTCAATCCTACTGAATAGTATTTTATTGCTAGAGATGGGTTGCGGCGGAAAAGGTAACCGCTGCGAAGAAATGTGCTGGATAAGTTGGCAGTTCATTCCGCTGTATAGCGACCCCGGATTAAAAAAAGGGTATAAACCAAAAAAAAAATAAATGAATGAATGAATTAATGAATATATAGTATTTTACAGTTATCAATTGTTATTTTTTTTAAAAAAACTATTTTTGTTTTTAAAAATGTGCAAGTGTTATTTTAAGAGTTCAAAGAAAACAAGAAAAAACTGAATCTTTAACTATACAAAGCAATTCTGTCACATATAAAATATATATATAAATTTGTTTCATATACTGTACATATATCATATCTAAATATTATAAAGATTTTCTTAAAAATATGCATGCCTGTTTGTATTTATATACATGATAAATATACACAGTACACAGACATATAATATGTCAAAACAAACTTTTATTTTGTTTATTTTTTTATTTTATTTAATTTTTACCCAGCACTAATAATAAAAAATGGTTTAAACGTTTTAAATAGTAAATAAAAAAGAACCAAGAACAAATGCAATTATTTACTTATTATTTATACTTTCACAATCACCAGTGATCTAATCCTTGAAGATAGCTGGTATACATATGGATTGCTGGACAACTACACACACACACACCGCACTAAGGAACTACATATCAAATCATGGACCACTCATACGCACCTGTTCCGTGTACCATTGATTACACACATACACACAGATTGAGGACCATTATGGACTGATTACATAGACTTTAAATACAGCGAACACACACACCTATGCTGAGTCTTGTGATGTGACAATAAAAGTGATTTGATTTGATTTGATTTCTTGTTTAACTGTTATTATGAACATTTCCATGTGTTTCCCTTGCCTTGCTTTGCCGTGATTTGACCATTTGCATTGTTTGTTTGTTAACATTGCTTGCCAACGCAACTTACCACTCGCCTTTTTAATGACCATGGCTCTGGATTGTCTGTATACATCTGTTTGACCCTGTTGACTGTTGCCTGCCGGACCATTCTTGAAATAAACCCTGCATTTAGATCCACACCACTGTTGTCAGCCTTCCCTCACATTACATATGCATTTAAATGTTTTTATAATTTTCAACACAGATTTTAAGTAAATCTCTTGACTTTCCCCTTATACTTTACCCTCTGAGGCTCAATATACTGCCTCTCTGTACTTAAACCACTTTTAAATAAACACTTATGTTAGCCTGTATAAACTTACCCTGCATACTCTATACAAGAATCTGGACTCCTAACAGAAAATCCGTAAAAAAGTCAGTTGCATTGTTTGGATACCCAACACCTTTGTGTGACTGCATCAGTAGAGAGACCGCTATCAGTCTCTTTGCTGCAGTAAATCAGAGTTCAGCACTGTAAACAGCTTTAGTGAGTGTTTTCTCACAGACGCCGTAATGCGACACTGGCGCTCTACCTGAAGGGTCTGGGGTGAAAGTGTGTGTTTGGGGTTTTGGATGACGGTGCATTTGTGCGGGAGAGAGAGAGTGTGTGTGTGTTACTACACAGCAGTTAGGTGTAACGTTACACCGCTCTTCCGATTATTGTGACAGGTTCCCACACACTCCCACCAGCTTGATGAGACTCACACACCCAAAGACACACACTGAAGATATGCAGCTTCCACTGTGTGTGTGTGTGTGTCTGTGTGTGTGTGTGTGTGTGTGTGTGTGTGTGTGTGTGTGTGTGTGTGTGTGTGTGTGTGTGTGTGTGTGTGTGTGTATGAAGTGTCCTAGTTCGACGTCATTCTTACATTACAGGAATGTTCTGGGTCGGACAGCAGATATGTCGTCCTATCTTACCGCTACAGGCTGTTTAACTCCACACACACATTCAGCATTGTCCTGTTGTCATCATATACCTGTGTGGTGTGTGTGAGTGAGTGAGAGAGGGGAAGTGAAAAAGGACAGAGAAAATTGTTTTCATCAGCTTGAGTGCTACTAGAATAAAGCATGCTACGAGTAACACACACACACACACATACACACACACCACATGCACACACACAGTCACAAATAACAGCCTGTAGCCCATCCATATGAAAAAGACAATGGAGACTTGTTCTCTTTGTTATGAGAGGAGATTGCACTCTTCACCACACATGCACGCACACACACACACACGCACACACACACACACACACACACACACTGATGAATGTATATTAGGATGAGATCAGCTCATCCACCTGTAGACAGTGTGCTGTAGGGCTGCTGCTGAGAGACAAGAGACAAAGAGAAAGAGGGGGGGGGGGTTGATGTACATAGTAAGTACCTTACTTAATAGTTAGCAAAAATGATCTACCCAGTCTATTTTTTCTTCTTTCTGTAATTATACATAAAATGTGACAACCCAGCATCATTAACATTATTTGATTATTGCACGGAATTAATTATTAAAAAAAAAAAAAAAACTATAAACTGATAATTAAAGAGCTATAAACAATACTTAACTATTACAATTTTAAAGTACAATTATTATTATACACTAACCACTAACTATGACTTCAACACAAAAACTATTTTTTTTACCAGTTAGAATTATTAGTGTTGTAAAATAATATAAAGTACATATTCTGCATTCTAAGTACAAATAAACAGCCAACATCTGAATAATAGTCAGGTAATATGGCATTGGTTAATAGTGAGAATGGACCCATTTCACATTTCCGGGTTTCTCAGCAGAAGTCATCATAGTTGGGTAAGCAGCACAGTGAATGGGAGAATAAAACAAATCATTTTTGTACAATCTTATTTGCTGAAATAATAAAAGAAAAACTAAACGATGGTGTTATCATGACTTTTGCAATAAGGAAAAAAATCGTGTCTGACTGAAAACGGCAGCCAGAATGAAGAAATATGTCAAATGAACTGTCCTGCCCTCATAGATGCTGCATTACAAACACCTTGCACAAGCGGTAATTTGTTTTTTGTAATTTGATACAAAGATGATATAAGACATACATAAATAAATATGAATATAGATGGGCTTTTTTATCTAAATTAAATTAAGAACACTGGGATTAAACTGTATTATCAAATTTTGAAGTGCCACCTCAGCAGCCCTTTGTGCTTTGTACCAAAACTTAATACAAGTTTTACAAACCCAGACTTAAAAGTCATCTGTTCAAAATAACTTACTTTTTATAACTACATTCTGTATCATGTTCTTGTATTTTATCCTTTTCTCTATTTTTATACTATACGTTTAATTTTAAATTATTGAATTGTGTATATGTTGTACAATTTTAAATTATTGAATTGTGTATATATACATGTTGTACAGTGACATTGGGTTTCTTGAAAGTCACTTTAAATAAAATGTATTATTATCATTAAGTTTCACCAAATCTGTAACAAATGGATGGTTGCCGTTACCTTTTAGCTTTTAAAAACTGTTATAAACAGAGAACTTTCTTTTATGTGTTCACAAAAGCCTTAAAAAGAGACTTTTTTAAAAACCCCATGCTCGTCATCTGATGGTCAACTATTGCTGTAGCCACTGAGATAGTAGCCTGTCTCTCTTCGTGTTGTATGTTTGGTGATTATTTGTACTGTTCTCATGTGTTGATGGATGAGATGTTAAGGATGTTTGTATGTTTTTATGTTTTGCAGAGCAGGAACCTGCTGCAAAACAACATTCATGCTGAGACAGGCCTGATTATCTTTTCATATGTTCCAGTTAAAAAAATATAAGTAAATAGATTAATTAATTAATTAATAAGTAATAAGGTACATAAATAAATAAATAAATATTAAAAACTTTCAAGGATTTAAGATGTTGATGACCGTTGAACATGTCATATGTCTTGTGAAAAGGGTCCATTGTTACTTAAACTACTAAGTGTAACTGATTATTAAATTGTATAATGCCATACTGTAAAAAAATATTATTTTACAGGGTTTTTTTCCGGCAGCTGGGGTGCTGGAAAAAAAACACACAAAAAATAACCGTTAAATTACAGACATTTACCATAAAATACCGAACATTAATTTACAGGAATTTACATAAATTTAAATTTCCAGTAAATTTTTGTAATTAACCATCAGTTATTTTACAGTAAATGTGTCTGTAATTTAATGGCTGCTATTTTAACAGGGGTGGTTCTGGCAGCTGAGGGTGGAATTTTTTTTAAAGTGCAGATGAAAAAGACAGCAGTATGATAAAAGTCATGATGTGGTCGGTCCACTGACATATAACGTAACATCAATATGAGTGTCCTGAGTTCTAATCCCAGCTCTAATACCTTTCCCAATTCTGTCCCCGCTTTCTTACCCATGAATAAAAATAAACCCATGATGTGGTATGAAAAGAGTGAACAAGACTCACTGTGGAGAAAAAGGGAGAGTGAGACAGAGGAACTCTCATTACCAGCTGTCCATTCCTCTGCTTTTCATTCACAGGAGTAAACCAATGCTGAAAAATTTAGGGCAAACATTACACAATTGTTTTTTTCTAATAGCTAGTGAGCTGCATTGTGTGTTGTCAACTTAGCAACATGCCAATTCCACACTCAAATTCAGCTCTGGAATAAACCGTAAGTCAGTAACATTGACAGACAGCTGCCAACTCAGACAACTGACAGTAGAACAGTAGAACAGCTCAATAGAGGTTAAAATGTCAACCGAGATCCTCAGTGAAAGTTTGGTTACTCCTTATTTTTGACGGCCCCTATTAGACATTCTGTTGACTACAACTAACTTTGTTACTTCATGTGCGTAATGATTACTAACACTTTATTAGTCATTAAGTCTTTAGTAGTTTGCAAACATGTCAACTTATTCTACTAATCTCACAGTCTAATATTCTAATGACATCATCTATGTAATGTAATGTAATGTATTTTTTATTTAGTGCCATGTCAGCAACCAAGGCTATTTTCATGGCAGGAATCTTTCAACAATAAATATACAATTTAAAAATCAACAAACAAAATAAAACATAAATTAAATAAGATTTTTTGTGTTAATACATGATAAAAATTCTAAAATCTTTTCTGGTTCCACTTTGTCAAAAATGTCCTTAAAAGAGTTCATTTCATAAAAAGTCCTTCTGGAATCAGTAAAAGCAGTACAGTCCAGTAAAATATGTTTTACAGTAATAGGAGTTTTGCAGCACAAACACTGAGTGGGGTTTTCACCTTGGTGCAAAAAACCATGTGTAATTCTCGTATGCCCAATACGGCATCTGGTAAAAACTACTTGATCAAATCGATTCTTAAAATGTCTTAAAATTCTGTGTGAAACTTCAGGTTGGATTTCATGTAGTTTATTGTTTTCTAATGCATCCCATTCCTTTTGCCACTTGTTTAAAATGTAAGCGTTGATAAAAGGTTTCATCTCTGAAGGAGGAATTTGGCATTTGTTCACTACTTGTTTCAAAGCATCTTTAGCAGCTGCATCAGCTCGCTCATTGCCTAAAAGCCCGACATGTCCAGGAACCCAGCAAAAAATGATGTGATAAAACTGATTTTGTAGTTGGTGAACTTTAGTTAAAATATTTTCAATCAAAGGATGATCATTCGTTGAAGATTCCATAACTTGGAGGCATGATTTAGAGTCTGTGAAAATGATGGATTTCTTTTGTTGTGCATTTTCTATGTACTCCAATGCTAAAAGTAAAGCGCGGGCTTCAGCTGTGAATATAGAGCATTCTTTAGGTAGACTGATTCCATGACTTTGTTCCCCTGTCACCATTGCTGCTGCTACATTACTTTCCATCTTTGAACCATCTGTGAAGATTGGTATGTGCTGAGAGTATTGAGTTCTGATATCCAGGTATTGTTGTTTGTACATATTGGGATGAGTAACTCCTTTCTTCTGGTGTCCTAGCTCCATATTGATTATAGGCATCTTTAAATTCCAGGGAGGCAATGAGTTGAAGTGTATTTGCTTTAAAATGTCCAGGTTTAAATTTAGATTTTGTAAGTGTGAATTGATAGACATCATCTATGACACGTACAGTAGTTGCAAAAGAATGTTAAGATTTGTGTATATTTTTAAGTAAACTTCTCATTGTAAGTAAAATCAACATACAATCAATTTACCTTGTATTGTTGTTAATGTACCAATGTGAGGCAATAATTTGTGAATGAGTATATTCATAAGTTGAGTACATTTTCACTAATGAACGGATGTGCGCTTTAATGGGCTCAATCGATGAGATGAAAGTTGAAAGGATGAAGACCTCCCAGTAGACCAGATTAGTTTGAAAGCGCCTGTCAGCAGTAGGTCTCAAACTAATGCAACATAACTAGACCTCAGCGATCGATCATTAGCAGTCAGAGATATTACACGCTGCTCTATTGATTTACAAAAGCCACAGCACACACCTTTATAAGCATGTGTTCGTGTGTATGAGGGAGACACAATTGTATTCATTAATGCTGGTGGTACATGCTTCATTGTTTTCTATGGCTCTATGAAGAATAGCGATAGCGGGGTAAAGGTTCTTTAGATTTCTAAACTGTTCTACTAAGGAAACACAGTTCTTTCAGAAACACTGATCCCTGTGAGGATCTTTGGGGAACCAAAAATTTTATTATTTTGGCAGTCGTTTAAAAAATTAAAAGTCCTTCAATCTTGACTCCATGTTGGTTACAGAAGTTGTTTTTGTTATTTTCAGCCACAACAACAAATAACTATTGTCAATCCTTTTTTTTCAGTGCTGCCATGCCATCTGTGAAATCTCATTGGACCACAGTCTTCCTACTTTTGTAGAATAAACACAGAAAAACTTCTCCTGATTGGCATTCTTTGTTATGGAGATGCTTTGTTGAAAACATGTGACAGCATATCAAACTTTGTAACCATGAAGCTAGATTAGCTGGGTAGCCAGATAAGTTTGCACCAATGCTGGGTTTTTGGTACTATGAAGGTAGCTCAGCTCAGCTCAGCTGCTCCATAATACCATAGCAACAAAGAGTGATTAAAGTCCAGTAGCTTTCATGTTACCTAAAACCCAAGATTGGTGTAAACTAAGCTGAAACATAACTGACTAGCCAGCTAATCCAGTTTCAGCTAATCAGTGCAAGCCCCAGCTCCATGTTTTCATGCTGTTTAATTTTGTAGCATCAAGACTTACAAGACCAGACAACAATTTCATTCAGTCATTCATCTTCCTTCAGCTTAGACCCATTATTCATCAGGGGTCGCT
Organism: Danio rerio; assembly: GCF_052040795.2. NCBI lineage: Eukaryota > Metazoa > Chordata > Actinopteri > Cypriniformes > Danionidae > Danio > Danio rerio. Next base: position 27,987,101 of record NC_141029.1, on the reverse strand, counting down.
GCAGCGAATGAATTACCAACTTATCCAGCATATGTTCTACACAGCAGATGACCTTCCAGCTGCAACCCAGTACTGGGAAACGCTCTCACATTCACACACATACACTACGGCCACTTTATATTATTTAATTCACCTATAGCTCATGTCTTTGGACTGTGCGGGAAACCAGAGCACCCGGAGAAAACCCACGCTTACATGGTGAAAACCTACAAACTCCACACAGAAATGCCAACTGAACTAGTCGGAACTTGAACCAGCAACCATCTTGCTATAAGTCAACAGTGCTAACCACTGAGCCACAGTGCCACCATGGCAGCAATTTCAAATGTCCAACTTTCATGAGCACACGAGTTGCAGCCTCAGCTGTTTTTAGCTGACACGAGAGGAATCTTAGATGAGTGTCAGCGCTGCGCTCTTCTTGTGCTGCTGTAGCTCATCTGCTTCAAGTTTGATGTGTTCAGTGTCTACAGATGCACTACTCCAGACTTTGTTGTAGCATGTGGAACATGACATTTTCACACACTGAACTGCTGCTAATTGGACATTTTCTCCTATTTCTGGACACTCTCCACAAACCCTAGAACTGATTGTATTTGTAAATCCCAGTAGATTACCAGATTCTAGAAATCCTAACAATCATACCGCGGTCAAAGTCACTTAAATCACCTTTCACTAAAAAAAATTGGATTTACTCAATTTTGTTAAGTGGCTACAAACTATTTATACAGGCTAAATTTAAGCAAATAAATTAAGTTGAACATTAGTAAATTCAATTTGTTTAAATTCAGCCCATACATTGTTTGCAACCACTTACTCTAAATAAATGCAATCATTTTTTCAGTGTTCTTGCCCATTGTCATGACGCTCAGATTGATCTTCAGCAGCTCATCTTGATCATTTCTACATGCCTAAATGCACTTGAGTTGCAGCCATATCATTAGATCAGATATCAGTGTCAATGATAAACATTGACACCTAATAAAGTGAAAAGTGAGTGTATATATATATTATATTTATTCGTAAGGATCATGTATCAAAATAGTCAACTTTCAATGTCATGTTGAAGAGACATAACAATTAATTTGTAAAGGTTCAATAAGCCGCTCTGTAGAAATGTGAAATTCCTAAGACTCTGTCTGTGAATACAGTTTGACAGACTGCAGGTGTCATGACATCAGCTCTTTCACTCTCGTCCTGTAAATGAACTTGAGTTTTCTACACGGAAGGAGAGAGAAAGACAGATGCTTCCATGAACACATGAATTACTGTGCAAAGCATTCAGACGTGGATGATCCTAATTCCTGACCACAAATCTCTCTCTCTCACACACACACACATGCACGGGTGAAATAAAAAGCTCATTATGTTCATGGACCTGAAGGTATGGCTGTATTCTCTCATCTCAAGGCTGTGAATATTAAAGGATTTCCCTCTTTATTTCTCTCTCTCTCTCTCTCTCTCTTACCCCACAGGCTCTGAAGTGGAAATAAATTGCAATTACACCCATCCAGTTTCTTTTTCTCTTTCCTTATTAATTCATTTTCATGACAACAATTTTTTGGTTTGTGTGTGTGTGTGTGTGTGTGTGTGTGTGTGTGTGTGTGTGTGTGTGTGTGTGTGTGTGTGTGTGTGTGTGTGGTGTGTGTGTGTGTGTGTGTGCGTGTGTGTTTGTGTGATGAGGTGTAGAAGTTCAGAGGGGCGGGGGGTAAGATATCGATCTTAACTTGAGAGTGATGCTCTTCTGATCTCTGCTGGGTTCTGGGCACGCACACACACACACACACACACACACACACACACACAAATACACACATGCAAGTACGCACATGCACTCAAACACACACTCACTCCTAGGGTTGATTCCACAGTCCAAAGTGTACCCATGGCAACAAGAGAGGTGTAAGACCCAAAGTTGAAACATAGCCAAGGGTCTCATTTGTGTGCGTCTGACTCTAAACATGAAAGAAGAGCACCGTGAGCATGGTATGAAATAGGAGTTTGTGTTGTAAATCATAAAAATTTATTTTGCAGCCATCCGCTCACCACATAAGAAACTTTGAGCCATCTTCAGGTGTGTGTGTGTGTGTGTGTGTGTGTGGTTGCGTGTCAGGACTCTATGCGTCAGTAACAGTGTCTCATTAAGGTCAATTTAAAAGCAGCTGCTTCAGTTTTACCGCTCAAGTCTCCTGATGTAGCTAACACCCGTTTTAGCTATTAGGTGGCATTTCTCCAGCTGAATTTATAACGCTGGCGAGATGGAAATAAAGGGAAAATGTATACGACCCTATAGATTAAACTCAGCGCTTTTGAGATGCTATCTAAGCACTGAAATATAAGCTAAAGCTGGGAGGCATTACGGCTCTTTACTGTAAAGTTATTCATCATTTTCGCCCCCTCCTTTCCTCCATCTGTCTCTATTCACCCCTGTTTGCATATGTATATTTCTGTTTGTGTGTGTGTGTGTGTATGTGTGTGTGCACGCACATTAACAATGCTGCCTATTGTAAGACTGACATTTACAGATTACACAAATATAAACAAACTAGCATCTTCTCAATGAATCAAGTGAGAAATAATAAAACAAAAATACAACAGAGCAATATTGAATAATATGAGAAATGTGTAAAAATGAGGATGAGATGTTGCTCTTATACATTGTTTCTGTGTATTTTTGTTCCATTAGTAAACGTAATTTAAAAAATTCTGCAGCAAAATCGATCATCTCATCAAATGAATGTAGCAGTGACATTTTATTCCGAATGAATCAGTGTTCTTGAATAAACAGCAGTAAACGATTCAATAGTCTTGTGTGTGCAGACTTTCATATTGACGGCAGAAGATCTTAGCCGTTTTGAATGGTCAAGATCCACTTTAGAGGCCTTTTAACTACCAAGTGAAGCAACTAATCATGTTTTGTTTTGTGTTGTGTTATATGAAAAGCCACGGAAATGTCCCACAATATCAGTCTGCTCAACCAGTAAATCATACTCATCAACTCACAAACACTTCAATGCTTTCAACAACAATAGTGCATCAGTCTCCTAAAGCATCATATGTTACGCTTTAGTTTTAAATACTAATTCCCACTGTTAACTAATGGCTTATTACCTGCCTATTATTAAGATGCTGGTTGTTTATTACTATTTATAAAGTATATGATCGTGTTCTACATCCCTAATTACCTGACACCAAAACCCAGCTACTACTTTACTAACTATTAATAAGCAGCATATTAGTAGTTTATGGAGCTAAAATTCATAGTTAGTGGTTTATTAATAGCAAGAATTGTACCTTAAAATAAAGTGTGACTGTTTTTTTTAACTCAAACTTATGGAATCAACTATTTTAAAAGCAAAAAAGTAATAACAAATTTGTGTGCATGAAATGATTTTGGAGGGTGTATCCATTAATGCATACATTTACACTAAAACAGCAAGCATCTGAAATTCTGAACAAAGAATATAGCATTACATACACTGTACAATGACATGCACGGGATACTAAAGAAACATCTCTGATAAAAGTATCTTTTCATTTTTAACTCCAAGAGATGGTTCTGGAGAACCAAACACAAGACTAAATCATCCAAATGCCATGTCAGCATCTGTTTCTTTTTTGCTCACATATGCGGAGATATATGTGAAATCCCCTTCTTGTTCAGGTATTTAACTTTATCTTTCATCTAATAGATGTTAGAGGTCAAACAACTAGCCGAACTGGGTCTTAAGGGAAAGCTTCAAAAATCAGAAAAAAAACAGCCAGGCTTGGAAAATAAGATTCTTGCAAAATGTAGTCTTCAAATAAGTGAAAATATCTCTTTTAGATTACACTAAGTCCCTCAAGCAAACTCTTAGATGTCTTCTCAATAGTTTATCACTAGTGAGGAGTCTTTTCTTTAAAAATATTTCATTTGAAACAAATCTTTCATGTAATTCATGAGGAACAATTTATCTCCGGGAGTGAATTGTTCATTTTATGCATATGAATATAAAAGATTTAAGAATCCAGTATTTAGTCATTTGTTTTAATTAATGTTCATTGTCACTGATTTAAGGATTACATCTCTGTATAATTTCCAGATGTAGTGCTAAAAACGTAACACACAAACACACACACCTCTACAGCATCCTGTCGAAATTCCACCAATCAAAGAACAACTTCAAACTACAAAACCCAAGTGTTTCCAGTCAAGTGTGCCATCAGCATTAGACCAATGGTCCACAGGATGAGACTGAGACTAATGATTCAATGACTCATTCAATTCGGTTGAATTAATTCAGCGATGAACTTGTTGCCACCAACTTGTCTAACAAAAAAACCTGCAGAACACTACACCATCTAAAATCAGACAACTTTTATTAGGGGTGTAACGGATCACGGTTGATTGTACAGATCACAACCCACAGTTTGGAGCACATATGATTAGGGCTGTGCAATTAATAGAAAATACGATTTCGATTTTGGCTTCTAACGATTATGAAAAACCATTAATCGAGATAAACGATTATTGCATCATATACCGCCCCCTTTCAGTTGTACATATTTGTTGCTCTTAAAAGCGCGAAAGACCGCATGCTTCTGACTGTGTACGGTGTGCACACACAGTCAGAAGCATGCGGTCAGCATTCGGTCTTATTCGCACACTGGGACGAGCAGAGCACAAACATCTAAAGTCATCTTAACGTGAGTGCTTTAATGGTCAAATAGGTGTCAAACCACGGTGCTTAGTGATTATTCATATTATCTCTCATTTGTGTAATAAACAAACGAGTTGAGAATCAAAAGACACGTGAAAGAGAAATCATTAAAGTGACAACGCCCAATTCCTACTGCCGCCTGTTTTATCATTAATCAAACAACAAAAAGAGAAAATCCCTCGCTGCTCTTGACTGAAGGATTTTTGAAGCTAAAGTGTTTTTCTTACAGTGAAGATGCTTAAAGCACAGTTTGTTCCATATTTTATATTTGCAGTACTGTTTTTGAAATAATTGGAAAGCAAATTGCATTTGTTACCTCCTTTTTTGGCTGATGCGAAAAATGGTCCGATCGGTGACTAAAAAGGTATAATGTGATCCAAACGAGAGATTTGTGATCCGTTACACCACTAACTTTTATATTTAAAGTTTGGCTTCTCATTTACATTTTATGGACCTCAAAAGACAATCTTTTAACAACAGATTTGAAAATGCAAACTTTAATAAATACATTTTTGTCTCCTTGAAAACTACAATGTTTTTAACCTGACAAATAAAATAACACGTTGTCTACATTGTGTGAAATTTACTGTAAAATGAAATTATAATCTTTCATGCCAGTTTAAATGCATTTAGATGCAAATGTGAATTTAAGTGACAATGTACTGCATGATGAAGGTTATTTAACAAAACGAGCTTAATTAAGTTAGAAACATAAAAACCTTTCTACAGTATCGATTGTGTTTATACCACTAGCAATCAGATTTAATGTAATCCTGCATTATAATTGAATCCTACACCATTGCTTTCCCACATGCAGATTGGATCTTCCACAGGTGTCCTTTCATTCCATTAGTGTGTAATCTAGTACCATCATCTTCAGCATTCTCTCTCTCCCAGTCTCTCTTTTCCTGGCTAATGTCCTGTTCTGTGAATCTTTACCCAACAGCCCTGGCATTGTTCTCCTCTCCTCCTCTCACACTCATCTTTCAGTGCATTCCCTTGCTCCGTTCCTCTCTGTCTCTGATTGTCTTCAGATGAGCTGCCATGAGATGACAGACTGACAGAAGTGTGACAGGAGTATGATAGTGATGTCCATCACAACAAGAATGTGAGAAAAATTCAGTTAAAGGTTCAAAGTATCAAGCTTCAGAAAAATCAAACTGGTTAGCAGACTAAAAGGTGAATTCAAATACAGAATGAATGGAAGTGCTTATGTTAAATATCGATTTTAAGGATTTGTTAACCAGAGAATGATGACGTCATCCTGTACGCTTGCCGAGGAAACATTTGTTTAACATACAGATTTGATAAAAGTTTAACAATTGTACTTGTGTTTCTAAAATTATACTAAATTACATTATTAATTTAAAAAAAGCTAAAATAAAACAAGCTTTCCCAGCTAGGAAATTTGGCCTTTTTTACTTTCATCTATTAAGTGTGATATGCCCCATGATGCATTGTATGAATCATAGTAACAACTTCTCTGTTAAACTGTAAAACAACAAATGAATAATAAAACTGTAAAACATATTTTAATTGGGTATAATGAGGCAGCATCATTCTCCTCAGAGTTAGTTTTTTGAATGTTAAAAGTAGAAAACTAATAACCCCCAAAACCCTAAATAAGCAATTATATGGATGTATATTTAATATTAACAGTACTGTAGGGAGTACAAAAAGAAAATAATTTGGAGGAACAAAACACGGTGAACTCAAAAGAGCTTTTGGTCACAGATATGCTTGTGATCCTAAAGTCACATTAAAATATCCGGCATAATGCTGTTTTCCTGATGGAAAAATAAAGTACAATGTAAAACATACCTCTTACTCTATTTTAATCCATACATTTCTCAGCATGTATGAGTACATCCCTCACAAATCTTTCATTTAAATTCATATTGTCTTTGGGACGCATTAAAATATTATATTTGTGCATATTAGATAAGTCAGTACTGAAGCCAAATCTGGAGCTTATGTAACAAAATAACTTCAATAACGGTCCAAATTTAGTAGCTTTATATGTTCTAGGAAAATATTAATTACAAATTGAAATTTAAAGAGAAAAAATATGATGGGTGTCAACCTCAAATGTACTTGACCTCCTTAGGGCTTAATTACTCATTTTAACCTCAAATTAAATAATGTTATATTTTATTCAATTAGCATTTTAACAAAATAAAATAAAGAAAATGGGTTACAGTAAAGCTATTTGACTGTCCTTCAATGACCTATTAAGTGTGTTATTTCTCAATAGAATTGACTCCTTAATTTTGCTCTCTCATGACCAACTCCACATTCTGAAGTACTGTAGTCTGACCATGACTCAACTCTTGCAGACGGGAGGAAACAACTGGAAACATTTTTTTTTAGGGAGAGACTGGACATTTAATCTAACTCAACTTAAGATGACCATGAACAAAGCGGGTGTCATTCTTTCAGTAAGAAACATAAATGAATCAACACTTCTCAAGCACAAAACACATCGCAGAAATTACATAGTCATGGACAGACCGCAATAACAGGACTGATAAAAAAGCAGTAGTTGGAATGAAAAGAAATTTACAGGTTTTAACTGTTACAGCAGAGATCAGACATAGAAAAGAAGCAAGATATTTAGAAAATGTGACTTTTATTAAACACAGTATTTCCCTCTTTAATGTGTCAATGATCAATTGCTTTGCTGGCATTTTTTATTTTTATCATGCAGGTGTATTTCCTGAAATGAGTAATTAAGCCCTGAGGAGGTCAAGTACATTTGAGTTTGACACCCATCAGATTTTTTCCTACCCTGTTGAATTGAAAATTTTTCTCAGAATGTCAGAAATCTCAGGTCTGAGTAGAGGTATTTGAATTGTATTCTTCCCAACCTCCCCCCCCACCCCACCCCCCCACCCCCCCACACAACATTTCTGCTCATTTGTTTTGACCTTTGTTGAATACCGTGACTACATCTAAATATCTTGTAGAGCTGCCCGGTTCACCTTCATTATGGATTTAGACCTTTCTGCCAAGTTTGAGTGTAAAGTAGCAGATGGTGGTTCAAGCACTGCTGGCATTCCATTCCTCATAAGAAAGAAAATGAAATCAATAAGGAGAGTCTGATCACAGAAACTGAACCTAATTCCTTCCTTTCACTGTTATACACATAATGCAAAAGTTTCTATATGATAGTTTCTATTTAGTGCATTTAATATTATTATTAATATTAATATTTATGTATTTATGTATTCAATAATTTTCCTTTGACCTAAAGTCCTTAATTTATCAGGGGTCGACACAGCGGAATGGACCGTCATGTATTCCAGCATGTTTTGCACAGCGGATGCCCTTTCATCTCCAATCCAGTACTGGAAACACCCATACACACATGCACTCATACACTACAGCCAGTTTAGTTTATTGAATTAATTTATTGCGCATGTCTTTAGTGGGGAAAATCAGAGCAACCGGAGGAAACCAATGAGAACAAGAGGAGAACATGCAAACTTCACAAATAAACAGCAACTGACCCAACTTAAGACTTGAACCAGCACCCTTCCTGCTGTGAGGTGAGAGTGCTAACCGCTGAGCCACTGTGTCACCCTTATGTATCTATTATTAATTATAATTATTTTTTGTGCAAAGCACTGATGTTTATTGTATTGTTGTATTTAGACTTTTTTATAGTACTTGTGCATATGACAATAAATTCTGCCTCATTCACACTTAGCAGCGACTTTGTAGCTGCCTGTCACTCTAGGTGGTGACCAACTGCAAACGCAGGTCTGTGTAGGTCTACAGCACGGAGAAAACAACTGGCCTCAGAGCGAGTTGAGAGAGGATCATGTGAGCTCTACCAGGGTATCTGCACATTTTTTAACAGGACATTTAAGACCTTTTAAGACCTTTTTAAGTCCTCTAAAATGAAAATTTAAGACTTTACCTAAACAAAAAAAAGAAAAAACAGGAAAATGTTCAGTGTGTCAACACAGAATGATGTGGTGAAGCATTAGCGTGGCACAACTCACCAGAGCCACGCTCAAGACAGGTCAAAGGGGCGCAAAAACTTTTATGCCGAGTGCTGATTGACCTTACAACCCTAACATTAGGGTACCGGTCTCGTCAGTTTATCAACGTCTAAAGTGCAAGTCTAAGTCTTCGTTGCTGCATTCATGGACTCATCGAACATTATGATGAAAGCGTCCTGGTTTGCTCGTGAAATTAGTTTCTTCTTTAGGTATGGGGCAACACCAAATCGTGCTAAACATACTGTTTTATCTCTTCCACATGTGAACGTACTCGCACACTCTGAGTCAGGGAACATTGCTTGAAAAACTAGGTGGACGTCCTCATTTGAGGTGTACGAGTGGTGGCGGCTTATGGTTTGAAATACCCACAGTATTTCAGCCTTAAATGTAACTATATTCGCAAAGCTGCTGAAGGCATTGCTAGAAGTGGACGGCCTTGTGGAAGGCTGAGGTCGAAGTGCTTGATGAGAACATACTTATGGGCAAACTACTTGCCAGCAACTACACATACTTTTTGTGCTTCTCTGCTTTCATGTGTGAATCGAGCGCTATGTGGCCCATTGTCCTCAGTTTTATCGTCTTTTTACATAAAGCACACCTCCCTTCATGATTACTGGCTGTTTTCTTTAGCCACCCCCGATACTTTTCGTCCTCCAACCAATTGTCATCAAACAAACATTTGCCCATGTTTGCGATTTCGCAAAATGCGTGGTGGCGAAGTATTAATGCAATGCATTCATCAATCATTTGTATGTCACCTATGGAATGATGCAGGTTGCAACCACAAAGTGCTGCCCCCAAATGTTGCGCTGGTCAAATAGCGGTTGAAAAAAATTAATAAAAAAGACGAGTTGGACATGAAATTTAAGATCCCACATGAAATTTAAGACCTCCTTATGGAAAGTTACAGAATTCAAGACATTTTCAGACCTTAAAAATCGAAAATTTTATTTAAGACATTTCAAGACTTTTTAAGGACCCGCGGGGACCCTGTCTACTAGTGCTCCTATTGGCTGTGGCTCAAGAAAGTGTTTATGAGCTTAAAGATTCCATTTATCCAGTATTCATCTTGAGTAAAATTTCTACTTTTTAGCAGTTTGAATCTTTCCTTTTTTGTTTTACTTTTCTTTTTTAAAACTCTTAATTCTGTTTATCTGTTAACAGTTTTAATTAAGTCTAAGTGTGATGTTGTTTGTGAACATTCTATTAAATTTTCTATTATTTTAAAGGTTTTTATATAAATAAAAACTTCTTTTTCCTTTGAAATAATCTGTATATTTAATTTGAAACTAATTTAATATGTAAAATTAATGGAAAAAATAATATTTATATATACTGAAAACCATTTCTATAATAAAATCAATAAACAAATTAACAAATAGTTTCAAATTGTGTTGCAGTGGCATCACTGTCAGTTTTCAAAAATCCATATTCAAGTCCAAAAAGTGAAAAAAATCAGATAAACTAGGTAGATTTCGTGAAGATCTTCCATAACATTCACATCCAGACGGTCACTCCCATCTCATGATCCCAATCTCATCTGAATCATCACATAAAATCACACATTTTCTCTGCTCATATGATTACTCAAACACATTTGCAAAACTAATCTCACCTAAATAGTGCTGATGTTTGGCTTTATTGTATCATTTGTCAATAAATCATCATTATGGTCTGAAGTTCAGACCTGCAGATGTGACAAAAAAACAAAAATTAAATCAAATTTCTCAGAGAGAAATGAATTTGTTTAACTTAAAATACAGTTTTCTAAGTGAATCATGCAGTTTAAATGATTGCACACAGTTAGCTATATTTCACTTTTATATGAACTAACTGCATTTTTATATGATAAATAGTGAGTATATGTGTGAAGAGATATATACGCAGATTGAGAGTAAGGATTCAGCAGGTCACTTTTAACAGAATAAGTCCACACACGATCAAAGTCCTTAATACTATCTAATCACAGAGGCGAGGAGCTAATTCGTCAATTTATATTTATGTATGCAAAGATCCACCACAGTTATTCCAACAATGCAAATGAGCGGAGAATCAGTGTGTTAATGCAGATCTTTTACACTCAAACCCCAGCGTGGCCTTGAATCCCGACCTCAGCTTTAGTCACACATGAGGGAATTCTAGAAATAAAAATGATTTTAATAAATGCATAATTCTGCCTGAATGTGTCTGCGCTGGGGGACGGACAGGCAGAGCGTGTCCTGTGCGCTATTTGAGCAGTAGGGTACTCTCACGAGGGTTTTTCAATGAAATGTTATGATTATTGTTGTGTATGTGTGTGTGTTCGCACATCAGCTGAAGTTCCGTCACATTTAGCTCAAATGATGTAATTGCTATGTTTTGACGGACAGCTCAAAGCTTCTTCAGTGACAGAGGGTGGGGTCTCTCTTGTGACACGCCCCTTGAGAGCTGCCAATCATTTTGATTGATAGGCCTCAGTAAGCTGAAACTCTCTTGACGTTTGGTGGTTTGACAGTCAGTGACAGAGGAAGAGAAGAGAAGCCACTGGGGGAATGAGGATGATAAACACTGGTGTTTAGTTTCATAATAAGCCTAGACTTGGAGCCTGTGGAGCTGTGTTTTTGGAAGGAAATCTGAATATTTTTCTGAACACATTTTAAGATCAAGTAATATAATGTATATTATTAAATATTTTTAAATTGTGACATCAAATAAATTTTACAAAGTGATTTTATTTACATAGAAGCCTTATTATATACAAGTAAAGTTTTTATAAATTTTATGGAAATAAAATATCAGCATATGGGTAAAATTCATTCATTCATTCATTCATTTTCTTTTCGGCTTGGTCACTTTATTAATCTGGGGTCGCCACAGCAGAATGAACCGCCAACTTATCCAGCATGTTTTTACGCAGCGGATGCCCTTCCAGCTGCAACCCATCCCTGAGAAACATAAATACACACATACACTACGGACAATTTAGCCTACCCAATTCACCTGTACCGCATGTCTTTGGACTGTGGGGGAAACTGGAGGACCTGGAGGAAACCCACACAAATGCGGGAACAACATGCAAACTCCACACAGAAACGCCAACTGACCCAGCCGAGGATCGAACCAGCGACCTTCTTGCTATAAGGCGACAGCACTACCTACTGCGCCACTGCGTCACCCATGGGTAAAATAAAACAATAAAAAATGCTGGGTTCCACACAACTCCTCCATTATGTCCCCACAACAATTGATTAAGTTCACTTTTTCATTTTTACGACTTTAAATGGACTAATTATAAAACAATTAATTTGTTCAAATTTAAATAAGTAGCTTGAAAAAGCAGCAACATAATTTCTCAGTGAACGTTCCATTATCATTGATAGTACTTGTTTATTCTGACTAGTACTTATTAAAATATATACATATGAATGAATATGAAATCGTATAAACGTTATTACAGTGGTTCTCAAACTTTTTTCACCAAGTACCACCTTAGAAAAAAGTTGTCTCTCCAAGTACCACCTTACGACGCTATTTTTTTAACCAGTCTTAAAAAATAGCGTCGTAGGCCTAATTAAGCAGCTACAGGTGTGCACATTGTTAAAAACGATGCAGATTAATTTCTATTATTAAGAATATGTATTATTGTCAGTCACTTTAAACATTTTAAATAGTCTGAACATTAACTGTGCTTGCAGGTAAAAAAAAAAAAACGTTTTAGTTAAAATGTGCTTTTAAAAGTTCATTAAAAAATGGCGCTGTTCTTAAAAAGTAAAAAGAAAACTGCAGTACTTAAATCCAAAGTTTTCATAGTAGCCTATTCATCAAAAAGTTGGAAATGTTGCTTGGACCTCATAAATATAGGCTAAATGTCATATTCATACACTTTCAGACAAATCTTGAAATATATGTTAAATGTACATATGACAGGGTTCATACAGGGACAGCCTAATGAAAATCAATTCCAGCACCTATTTTTCAAGACTGACATGTATTGAAGACCTGAAATGTATTGTCAGCAACCCATAAAACATTATATTGGAATAGATACAAATAAAAACCATTCATAATAATAATAATAATAATAATAATAATATTTATTAACCATATATTAATAATATAATAAACCTGCACTAAATGCTTATAAAATCTTTTTTGTACTCAAGTAAAAATACTATTACACGGCTAAAATAACACAAATTTTAGTAAATAATACTAATATTAGGTAAAAGTACAAATACTCTCTTAATAAGTACTAGTTAAAAAAATCTGATTTTCATTATGAAATCACTTTTTTTAAGTGTAAACTTGATTGAATGGTTTAATTGCTTAAATCCCAAAGCTACATGTATAGGAACTTGCCCTAACAAAGGAAGTGTGACCGATTTTTCCTTTCATGACAATTAATCTTTTTCAATAGCACTGGTAAAACTACCACATAATCTTTAAGGCCATCAAGACAGTTTTTGCCCATTTTTTAAACAATATTTTCAAGCTTTGAAAGGTTAAATTAAAGTATATGGTAAAAATATTTAAATTTAGCCTTTTATTTACATATTTTACACTATTTTTCTTTACAATATGGCAAATTTATTTTCTTAAATAGCTGTACATCACATGGAGATTTTATTTTACACTTGATCTTAATCTAAAATACAAACTTTAAAAAAATACAAGTACACTGTCAGTTAAAAAAAATAAAACAAATGACTTAATTTTACTTGAGGTATTTGAAATATGACAGCACTACATTTATCAAAGCGGTGCTTTAAGAGCTTTATTGTTAATTTTGATAAATAAACAATAAGTAACAATGGATTGCTTTGACCTGTAATGCTTTAAGACAGATCAGAATACAGCTAAATGTATAAATCACACAAATACCTCATCCAGAAACATTTGCAGCATAATTATTTTGTCGTAAAGAAATAAACAAATTCCCTTTGCTAAAAGTAAGTTTCACTTCACAACACAGCTAAACAAGACCATTAGCATTGTCATCGATTATGCATCAATCTATTTCTAAATACTTTAATAGTGGAAAGATCGCGATTGTATTCAATCTGAGCACGCAGGCGATCATGAGAGCACTTGCAGTTAGTTTGAAAAAAGCATATTTAAGAGCTCGCATATCTGTTTTAGCGATTTGCGTACATTAATGCGCTCTCGTGATAAAACAAAGCACTCGCCACAATTGCAGAAATAAGTTATTGCGCAATACCTCCATTCCCGCGCCGCCATTCAGACTGTATAGAGGAGTGACAGGTCAGAGGCGAGTCGACTGGCTGTCGAAGGGCGAAACGTGTATGAAGATCATAAAATAGGCAGGAAATATGTCCGCGGTTTAATAACTCTGCTAGACATTTCTATAGTGAAAACATCCGAGAAGCATTATTCCAACAAAACATTTGTTTTTAAGTTGTTTTTTTCTGTCTCTGCAACACAGAAAGCCTTTGTCCCGCCCTTACGTTTCACGCAAAACTAGACAAGGTCGACTGTGATTGGCTACTTTTCATGTCAGTCAAATCACGCTTCAGAATCAATTCTTAAACTTCGGAAACTGATATTCAGCAGCTTATGACACAATGCACTAAAATAAACACTCTAAGCACAGAGCTGTGATCGTACGCTTCACTAAACAGCCAATGCTTATCACATCGATGTTATAATACGCATCAAAGGATTAAAAGTGTTAATTGTTTATTTCATTATTTGGCGATTCCTCCGCGTACCACTAGGAGGAAGCCCACGTACCACTAGTGGTACGCGTACCACAGTTTGAGAACCACTGCGTTATTACATTTTAAATTATTAAACACTTCTTTTGATAAATGGATTGATTGGTAAAATAAAGATTTAAAATAACAGTTAATCAGTATCATAGATCTGCACTCTGTTCCTGAAATATAGTTTTTAGAAATATGTAAATCATAAAAAATATTATGTTCGTATTTAAAAAAAGGATAGATTGTGGCGTACTAGAAGAAAATACAACAACATTCTTCTATATCGAGTGACTACATCTTTAAACATAAACAACCATTCAAAAGTTTGTAATATTTTTTTAATCATACATTCATTCCTTTTTCTTCCATGTTCTTAGTCCAGCGGAATGAACAGCCAACTTATCCAGCATATGTTTTACACAGCGGATGCCCTTCTAGCTGCAACCCAATACTAGGAAACACCCATACACACTTAGACACTACAGACAATTTAGTTTATTTCATTCACATATAGTGCATGTCTTTGGACTGTGGGGAAAACTGGAGCACCCAGAGGAAATCCAGGCGAACATAGGGGGAACATGCAGGGAGAACTCTACACAGAAATGCCAACTAACGTTCTTGCTGTGAGGTGAAAATGCTTAACCACTGAGCCACCGTTTTGCCATTTTTTAAAATTCATTTTAATAATAATTTCAGAATTTTAAGGCTAAACTAAGGCTGCATTTGTTTAAATAACAAAAAAAAAAATATATATATATATATATATATATATATATATATATATATATATATATATATATATATATACAGTATATATATATATATATATATATATATATATATATATATATATATATATTTTTTTTTTTTTTTTTTTTTTTGTTATTTAAACAAATGCAGCCTTAGTTTAGCCTTAAAATTCTGAAATTATTATAATTATTATAATTATTTCACAATTAATATAACTTTTTTTTGTAATATATTTACCATGACATTTATTCTGAGGTCAAAGCTGAATTTTTAGCAGCATTACTCAAGGATTTGGGTCACATAATTAACCAGAAATCATTTAATGCTAAAGAAATAACTCTTAAGAATAAATTAACAATGTTAGAAACATTTTCCCTCTATATTTTCATGGATAAAAAAGGCATTTATTTGCAATATCTTTACAGTTAATTGAATTATGTTAAACTTGCTAATAAAAAAAAGTTAAATTTAATTTAAAAATGTGATGTTTTAATGTTTTTTTTATATAAATATATTTTTTAAAATACACCATATTCTTTCCTTGCAACTGGAAGGGCATCCGCTGTGTAAAAAATATGCTGGATAGGTTGGTAGTTCATTCCGTATTGGCGACCCCTGATGAATAAAGAGACTAAGCTGAAGGAAAACAATTAAATGAATGAATGAACCATATTCACTGATCTCCAGATTTAAAGACTACAAAAAGCCAGTCGCATCCAGTTTAATAATACCATTCACCAGCGCTAATCTTTTCAGGTCACAAAGTATTTGCACAAAGTTACAAATTTGACAAATAGTGGGCTGTTCCTCAGATCCTATGGGATTGATTTTGGTTTATTCATTTAGTCATAGTTACAGACATTGATGTGTCAGCATTTTTTAGTGACAGATCATCATTTTTTACATTGACCAACCTGAAACTTCACTGAAAGCAAATACTGATTCACACACACCCAAAACACACCCTGCTCACCTCTCATACAGGCCGCGCGCCTAAACACACTCGACATTTGTCTTCCATAGAGGAGGGCGTTTGTTTATGCGTGTTGTCCTGTCCAGGTGCACAATAGCGGTTAAACAGGCTCAGGATTCAGAGAGAGGTGAAACACAACCAATGGCTATAAATAAAGACAGCCACGTTCCCTGCAAAGCCGAAAGGTGTGCCGAACACCCACATTCCAGACCTGAAACTCGGTTCATCCCAAACCGCTCCATTGATTCCTCTCTCACTATTTTACGTTGAGTTTTGGTTGTCAAAAACAGCGGATTACTCATGCAGCGATGATGCTGGTCAAATGGGAATTTCGACATTGTCTATGTGTGTTTAGTGTAAACACTGACAAACAATTTAGTCATGAACCACATGTGTACAGATAAGCTTTTAAGTTGAATCACACAGCATATTCGTATGATATTACAAATAATGTGCTTCGGTGTCACAAATGTTGACCGCGCTGCACCTCTGGTTCTATTGGAAACAATACGCTCATTGTTTCTCAATTCGCATCCATCCCAGATCTACATTTAGGTCCTGAACTATCAACACATCCAGTGATAAGCGAACTAGACACTCCTTGAATGGCAAATCCTTAGTGATAATCCTATACAAAGACAGAATCAGCGTTTTAAAACATTAACATTATTATGTTTCACTCGGTTTGATGTTTGCTCTGTGCTCTTTCCCACCGAGACTGGAACAAAGAGTTCAATGGCGACATGTGGCTCCTCTAAAAGCGCGCTAGTCGCAGTAATCGGCAGAGATTATTTCGAGTGGATCTCTAGAGACTTCAAGCTCTCTCAAAGCTTTACACCATGTTTACACCATGACGTGACTAAAGACAATAAAACTCCAACTCCGGAAGTCAAAAATCTCCATTCATTTTCTCCATAGGGAAATTGATTTTTAACAATAACTGGTTTAAAGTTTGAAAGACAGCCCCGGTGTGAGCTCTGAGGTTGTTAATCAATTATATATGCTTTTGTAGAACACATCTGTTCTGATTAATTCAACATATTTTAAAACAATCATGTCTAATGGCTGAATTCAGACAGAAAAGTACATTTCCCATTGATGCTGTACAGAAACAGTACTAAAAGATCATACTAATGTAAAAGTACCAGTATGAGTAAAAAGTGGCCCTTTTAAAAGTGCTCAAGAGTAGTGAGCATTACGCTGTGAAAAGCTGATGCAGTTACATGTAATTTGTGCATGTGTTTGTGTAAACGTAACATTCTGGTGTGCAGTTTAATTTAATTATTGCCCAGCAGGTACACAACGTCATAAGACGTTATATTAGGTTAGATTTATATTGTGATGTCAGGTGACCAAAATTCAATGTCTAGTCAGCATCTAAGGACGATCTTACTTTGATGTCCAATAATAATTTGATTGATTTTAGGTTGTGTTGAAAAATGACCAAAATCTAACTTCTTAAACCAACGTCATATTGACGTCAAATACTGACATTTATTCGTCAGGTATGGCAACCAAAATCCAACATCTGATAGATGTCATAGTGGTACCATCCATACAACATCAAGCAGCAACATCATTAGATGTTGATATTTGATTGGTTTTAGGTTGGACGTTGGACATTGACGTCGGCCTGACGTTGAGTTCTGACGTCAACCCCATTTTTCATTCCAAACAACATGCAATGTCCACACGACGATGGAGTACAACATCAATCTGACGTCATGTTGAAATCCTGTGCCTGCTGGGTGTTTAAGGCCATTTCGGTCATCATACAGTAAACATCTGTGATCTTCTCATCAGTGAAATGTATCTAATGTGTCTTTGGGTCAACGCGTGTAAAGATTATGGACATCTTCCTGGACATTTTTATGTTTTAAAACAGTGTGCTGCAATTATAAAGCACCCATGTCTTCAGGTAGTCCATTATGAGGCGATTTACCTTCTATGTGTGATTTGATTGGACAGGAATCACAGAACAGAAAAAATAAATTAGTGACTGCAGGTGAAGAAAAGAAGTGGAGTAAAAGTAAAAAAAAAACTGTACTAAAAATGTACTCAAGGGAAAGTAAAAGTACTGTTTGTTAAAAATGCTGAGAAAGTTACAATTCCTGAGAAAAACGACTCAATCACAGGAATTTGAGTATTTGTAATTAGTTACTTTACACTACTGAACTCAATTAGAGTTTCAGTGAGAAATGTGTGATATAAGTGAACTAGATATAAATGCTAAGTTTTGCAGGATATTGGACCTCCAGGACCGAGACTGAGAACCCCTGATGTATAATATATAAAATCAAAACAATAGTATTTACAAAACTACTGTAGTATTTTGCCATGTGGGTTTTGCAACTTTAAATATGTTTCTCTATAGATTATACTTAGAGTCAGTGTAACAAATATGGCCGACCAGACACATAATTATTTTGCTTTGTTACAGTCAGTAATGTGTTATGTCATTCAAAGCTTTATTTAACTGTAGTTATTTTTCTCATTGATGTTTTTAAGTTGTATCTTTGTCTTCTGTATTAAAATCCAAATCAAGACTGCAAGTTGTTGTGGTTCTCCTTCAAGCTTACAATAAAAAAAATAGTTTAACTGATTTTTTTTTAAAAACCCATATGGAAATAAAAAAAATTAAATATTAACAACAGCCACTAAGGCACTTTAATTTGAGCTATTCGCATCTTCAGAATTGTGCTCTTCTACAGTATGTAGGGCCAAACTGAAACACAATTTCATGCTAGTCTCCCACTGGCATTCCATACATCCAAAAGTCATGGAAACCCACTTTTCAAATACCAAAAAATTAATATATTTCATACAAATACAATATAACAAATAAACCTTTCATATCCGCCCTGTCGTCTAACTTCCAGTTAAAATTGTGACTGCTGCTCTAGATACTACCAGTTGACCATCTAAATGTGCAAAATAGGGAGACAAAAGTTTTCAGTCACACATGGTGGGCTGCTTTTATTTTTAAAATGGTTTTGTTTTAAAGGCTACAGAATGTACCATGATAACCACACAACGATTTTTAATGTTACTAATGTAACTAAAACACACTACTCTGGGATATGCTTTTGAGGTGTTTGTTAACAGTTGTAAGCAGCTAGCATTAAACTGACGAACACATTACAAAAGATGATGAAACTTACCCTCACTTGAAGCGTTGAACAGGTCAATACTTTTCCTACAAGTTGCTCCTTCCTCGTGGAGAGCCTTGTTTTTTCGCGCCCTTTCCGTTCTTGCTTCATTTGTGCTGCTTTGCTTACTGTCCCTCTCCTTTTGTCCGAAATCCGTTTTGCATTAGGCGCGCACACGCGGAGTGGACGTGACTGTGGCAGTAAATAATAAAGATTCACGATCCCGTTTTATGATAAATATATTACTCATGGATTTTATGTTTAACCTAAAGTTGTAAGTTGTTAATACAAAAACAGATTATTATTATTATTATTATTATTATTATTATTATTATTATTATTATTATTATTATTGTTATTATTATTATATAAACTACAAATGTGAGCTTTTACAACCTTAAAAAACACAATGTAGCAGATAGAAAATCTAATGGAATTTAAATAAGTATATAAAATAAATAAGTAGGCTACACTGGAAAATGTTCTAATCAATAAATTATCACTACAAAATGTTTTTATATTGCTTTAACTTCTTTTTTGTTGATATGATTTAACTTGATTTACTTAATTTAATTTGATGTAAATTATTTATTTTTGCCTTTTTTTGTCTCTTTTTATCTCAAAATAACATTAAAGACTATTACATAAACGCCTCAGCATAGCTTCCCTTACAAACCTAGCTCATAAATCTAATTTACCCACACTCAAGTTTACTAAGTTCACCTATCTCTATAAGCTAAGCGATTGTCAGCGCTAACATGCTAGCATGTGATAAAAGCTATACTTGCTCAATTTTAGGCAACAGGTTTACTCAAGTTTCCAAAGTAGATCCATATTTGTAGTTATGCTAAATGACTAAAAATGTGGTTTAACAAGAACTGTTCAAACAATGCCACAGCTAATCTCTGTTTCACCATGGAACAAGATGCTTAAATCATGTTTCATCTTGTTTGTGTGACACATAGATTGGATTTCCAGTGGCTTCTGCTAGTCATTGTTTTGAGAGACTAACTATAAATGAACCTTCAACTCATAACCTCTTGAAAATTGTGCTTCATGCTTCACAAAAGTAAAAACACTCATTCTCATTCTCATAAAGACCTCTTTGATTCGTTTTCTACCATTTTTTACTTCAAAAGCAGTAAAAGATATGGAAGAATGTGTAGAAGAGCAGTGAAGAAGCTCTCCTGAGTGCTGGAAGGAAGTGCTCTGGGGAGACCACCATGCAGATCCTACACCGATTCACAACATGGAAAAACAAGAAAGAGAGCAGGACGACAAAACCCAGCATGCAGTCAAAGAAGTGAATGTTTGTTCAGCCTGAACGATGATCTTCAGATAAACTTGAGGAGAGAGAAGGAACACACTTTCATAATCCCCCGCTTCCTCTTTTGTTTCCACTTAAATGCTAAAATACACATATGGTACACATAGAGTGAACTTTGCCTTAAATAATGACAACAAAGGACATGAAAAAAATGACTATAACATTCAGCCTGAGGTGTTGTCATTTGATAGCTGACACTAAAAACTACAACAACAATACAAATGATTAATTAATTGTGTTCTAAAATTTCAAGATATTAGTTTTCAAATGTTTCACATGTTGGTTTATATAGTGGTTTTAAATCTTCAACTGTGAAGAACGTAGCATTTACCCCAATTAGTCCAAATTAAATGAGATCAGAAAAACGCTTTACAGTGCATCCGGAAAGTATTGATATTGCTTCACTTTTTCTAAATTTGTTTTTGCTACAGCCCTATTTCAAAATGGATTTAAATCCTTTATTTCCTCAAATTCTACATACCTCATAATGACAATGTGTCTTTGGGAATTTTTGCCCACATTTCTCGTTGCAGTACTGCTCAAGCTTTATCAGGTTGGATGGGAAGTGATGGTGTACAGCCATTTTCAGATCTCTCCAGAGATGTTCAATAAGATTTGGATCTGGGCTCTGGCTGGGCCAGATCCAAAGAAGACAGAAGAACTCCACAGAAGAACTCAGACAGAGTGAACACCGGGTTATTGATCACCTCCCTGAATAAGGCTCTTTGCCCCGATCACTCAGCTTAGATGGCCGGCCAGCTCTAGGAAGAGTCCTGGTGGTTCCAAACATCTTCCCCTTACGAATGATGGAGGCTGCTGTGCTCAATGAAACTTTCAGAGCAGCAGAAATTCTTCTGTAACCTTGTGTGGTCCAAAACAAATTGAGGTTCTGAAGAGGTTACTTCCAGTGAATCAAAAACATACCTAAACAAATGGAGCCTGTGCTGTTCAATTACCCAGGTAAAAAAAGGGAGTGCACTAAAAATTTACTTAAATAAAAGTACATTTTAATTATCTCATTTTAGTTATAAACAAAGATATGAACTATAAAGTGCACTAATTAAAAGTAAACTTAAGCAGTACTTAAGTACAATTGTGAATGTAATAAATAATATTTTAATAGATTTTTAGTAAAGCAATAAAGTGTACTGCTTCAAAAATATTCATTCATTCATTTTCTTTTTGGCACAGTCTTTTTATTAATCAGGGATCGCCACAGGGGAATGAACCGCCAACTTATCCTGCATATGTTTTATGCAACGGACTCCCTTCCAGCTGTATCCCATCACTGGCAAACATCCATACACTTTCATTTACACACATACACTACAGACAGTTTTAGCTTACCTAATTCACCTGTAACGCATGTCTTTGGACTGTGAGGGAAACAGGAGCACCAGGAGGAAACCCACGCCAACACAAAGCGAACATGCAAACTCCACACAGAAAATGCCAACTGACCAAGCCGAGGCTCGAATCAGCAAGCTTCTTGCTGTGAGGCGACAGCGCTTTAAAAATATGTATAGTTTTTTTAAAGTATAATTTAAATGCTTTAATTATGAACCTATGCTTTGTTTTAATTCATTTATATTATACAGCACATGCATGTTCTTACAACAAAATCAATCATTTGACAAGGTTATTTTTAGTGAATCAAAAACAGTCAGCACAGCCAACATAGTCAATTCCATGATTAATGAGCTGATTCTTTTTAGTGAATCCAAATTATTTGGTTACTATTCCCCATTTCTTGAACTCGTTTACAATGTAATGTTTAGTGAATCAAAAACATACTGCATGGTTCGATTCATGAACACGACTCATAAACCTTAAAGCGGTCTAAATATATTTTCAATCCTGACCACAGAAGCTGTATTTCTTTTAATTAATTTGACATATACCGTGCATCCAGTGTAGTCCTTTTTTTTTTTTTTTTTTGGGAACTGGCTATTTTTGTAAATCAAAAATATACTGAGTAGCCCTTGAAGTTCGATTCTTGAACATGTCTTATGACCCCATGCTTTAAAGTGTATTTTATATGTACAGCTAAACCAATGAGGTCCAATTTACAACCGTTTTACCTTTCTTATGAATTAAAATGTGTCCTAATAATGAATGAATAACTCATATTTAGGCCCACACAGAATGTACATGTGCAGTAATCGCAGATTTCCAAATTTTTCAGGCCATCGAGTCTATTTATTTACTTATGCAAATGTGTGTACATAATTCTTCAGTGTTTATATTAATTTCAGTAATACTATTGAATAATATGCAAATTCATAGAAGTATTTCCAATAAAGTTTGTAAAGTAATTTTTTTCTGTCATTAAGTACATTTATTATTTGAGAGACTTGCTTCTAGATCTACCAAACAAGTAGATCTAATTGGATTTGCATTGTAAACCTTACATAAAAGTGTTTAAATAATTAAAATGTTTTATTTTTTTATATAGTTTATAGACTCTCAAAATCATTCTGCATAAATCTGCAGATATTTTACAACTTTCTGCAAAGAAACAGCAAAAAATGTAGCAGATTCTGTCTGGCCCTGCTCATGTCACATAACAATGGATAGTTTGTAAAGTATTCATTCATCAGTTTTAAATAGTTTCAAAATACTCAATTACAAAAACAGAAAATCACCTTTTTGAAAAAGTATGTTATATTTTATCACTTAAGATTAACTGTAATATGATAAACTAATAACACCTTTTGCAAAGCTGCTTTCGAACAATATTTATTGTGAAAAGTGCTATACAAATACAGGTGTACTAGAAAAATGCACACAATTAATATAGTCTTTTTAACTGGAGTTTCTGGATTTATAATTTTCAGTCAAGTGATACATTAATACTATTGAAAACATGCCCAAATGAATCAGAGTCAAGTTGATACTCATGCCTAGCCTGATGGTAATACTTGAGCACATGAAGCCCTCTAGACTTTAGTATGTTTGTGGTTAAGCAGAACGATCAAAAGCTGAACAAGAATATTGTTAACAACTTGTGAACCAGGCTCAAATGTGTCTGGGCAGGCTTTCATTCATGAATCACAGCCAACGTTTATGGTAGGAGATTTGGCGTAATTATAAATGGACAAAGCCCAATGGAATAAACATAAAGGAGAAGTGAAAGTTCCATAGGAAAAACATTTTATTGAAAAACATTTTCAGTTTGTAACAGACTGGTGGAATGTGTGCCATTTCATTTCTATGACTTGTATAAGGTTTGCACGTCCTGACCAGATCTTACTGCGAGAGAAAACGGGCGCATCGGGAAACGATATCAACAGAAAGATTACAGGAGAGGGAGAGGTCGGGGGGATAAAAACTCAAATGGTAATACTGAGGTTGCGTACAAACTGGGTAGAAAAAAATCCAACAGAAACAAACAAAGAAGAAACGAAAAGAACTAATTAAATAAATATCTATGGTACACACGTATGGCACAAATATGCAGCAAGCAGTCAGTTTGGCAATTCTCTATCTCATTTTCATTTTTATACCAGATCGCCATTGGGAACAGTGCAAAAGGGTTGAGTGGGAGGGGTCTGACGAGTGCTAGCTAAAATACATAGCAAAAAATTCCAATTCTATACAAAACATCTTACTTAAGAGTTTATAAAAAACGATTTATTGGGTTCGTCGTCAATATTTACACAAGTTATTTACCAAAAAAATTAGTATGCTCTCTTAACTGAAGTGATTCATGTTTTTTTTTTCCTTAACTTTTTTTTTATTTGCTAGAAATGTGAGAATAAGGCTATCGTAACAACCGGGGATCCATATACAATACAAACAATAACATATTTACAGCCTCTTACCTACAAATGTACGGTGCAAAAACTAGAGTCTTGTGAACTCAGGGTGACCATACAAGCAAGGCATTTTACAGTGGCCCGAAGACACTTGTCCCTGCTTTTGCGCAAACCTTCCGCCCACATCGGTGCAACATCTTACGCTACTAGTTAAGTCCTACCGCTCCTAAAATGTTACGGGAACGTTTGCAACCTGCTTGCCGGGAAAGTGTCTTCGGATTCGAAGAAACTAAGGAGATTGTCATATTTAGCCCATATGGGACAGCAACCAAACAGCAACATGTTTGTAGTTTTTTGTAGTATCTGTGTGTGTATGTTTGTGTGTGTGTGTGTTTTAGAGTTTAAAACTGCTCAGTCTTCAATATGTATGTAAGTGTGTGTGTGTGTAAAAGTGTTCATGTTTCACAGTTTACCTCGAACCTACAGCACAAAGTAAAAAATAAAGTAATAATAATAATAATAATAACACACCGGGGTTGTAGTGTTTTCGTATGCTGTATTGTATCATTTAATTTTCAGTGGTTAAGAACACTTTTCCATAGGTGAACGTATATCATCTTTTTTTTTCTCAATTGTTATAAAAATAAATAAAAATTGCATATTTGCAGATTTTGTGGCCTCTTACAGAGGCACAAAGCTCCGATCACACAAGGCTTGGCTTCTCGGTGAGATTCAAGAACCTCCATGAACAAGTGAAAACAATATGGATGAACAGGTAATGTGCCACTGTGGAAGTCCACAGTCAGCCGGTGGACATCTCTCAAAGTCCACCGTAGGTGAGCGATTTTAATGTGAGAAAAAAAACAAAAAACAAATGGGTTTGACCATCTACAGGCTGGCATTGCTCACAAATAAAGACACACGTAAATCTTCTGGGAGTTGCTGGTTATGGGATACGCTGGCCTCTGCTTGGTGACTTCCTCTCTAAAGCGCAAGCTAGGTCCACTTGTGACCTCCATCGATCATAATGTGTTTTTCTCTTCTTCTTTTTTGGTTTTCCCCTCCAGAAACCTCCCACAATTTGAGCCCGAAAGATCCCATTTCATGCAATTTACTACATTTAGCCTCTGCTCGTTCTCATCTGGTATGCTTGCTAACCCACGTCTACTGCTTTCCTTCCAGATTAAGGGGCCTAATTTCAACTCAGAGCACATCTGAGCTTCATCAACTGAGACAGGCAGGCTGGAGAAGTTGGTTTAGTCAGGACTCTGTTAGACGTGCCCTTCCTTTGGTCCGTTTCTGGCCCTTCCCTCTCATTCCTTTCGGCTATTTTAAAACCCAACATGCTGTTTTCCCTGAGGGCTCCTTCCCAAGCCGCCCCTTCCCTGGCCATGAGCGCATGTGCTTTTTGTGCGGGTATGTATATGTGTGTTTGTTTGTGGTCGAAAGGCAGCTATTCGTGTCGGGATCGATGGAAAAAGGCAAATGGCGAGGTGGAGGAATATCTGTAAACGAAAAAGAAAGTTGCATAATGTGCAGATTGGCCATAAATTATTCATATTCTTGCTGTTTCACACTGACCTGTCTGCATGCTATCATAAAAATGGGTTCTATGTGCAATCATTTTTCATATAGAGAGCTCGACGAATCCATAAGGAAAGGCTAATGAAATCTTGTTTCATTCAAAACTAAAGAATCGGGATATTATTCCATGTCCCTGTGCTTCTGAGCAAAAAAATAGAGCTCTTTTCCACTGGCCACCGGTGAACGAGTGTATGTTTGTGATGGCAGCAATACTAGAAAAACAGGAACCTCTGCAGCAACATGGCTGGGAAAGGCGGCCATTTTGTGTCAAAAATGACCAGTTTTGCTAATAAATCTTGAGCAATTCGCTCCCTACTATCTCTGTCTGTTTTGATGCATTTGTACTCCATCGGGCAAGGTGTTGAGGCTTTCAAAGTGCTGCTAAAGTGTTCATGTGAGTCCTCCACCTTCCCAGCTGTTAACAGGACAGCAACTGTACCAAATATTGACGTTCTCTCATTATGTCTCGTTTTTCCAGCCTCGGCAGCGGATGTATGTGAAATGCAATGAAATGTGTTTGTGAGTGTGTGTGTGTCTTCCACGCTACTAAAGGGCACATAAACCAGCACAAAAGGATATCTATGACGATACCTATTAATCTTCTACCAAACAAATCTGCAAAGTGGACTGCACTGGGAATGACAGAAAGAAATGCAAGTAAGACGAATGACCATACAAAAAGACTTCAAGTAAAACATGGTGAGCCGTTTTGTAGAGGTGAGCAAATGAGGAGAGCTAACGTAAATGAAAACAGTACGAGTGAACGTGCAAAAACAGATGATGTCCATTCAAATGTCCAACATTACGCTCCGGAGAGCATCCTCAATAAATCCACTTCCTCTAACCAATGGGCTGTGTTCACTTCCTGTTTTGTGACGGATCAGCCGATCGGCCGAGCTAAATAAACAGCTCAAGTTCTTATTTGTGGTTGTGTGATACACGCCGCTTCTCTTCATCTCCGCATGTTGTGTCCTTAAGGGAGATGATGTAGTGGAAAAAAAGAGGAAGAATCGTTTTCTTGGCCTCTCTTTTCGTGCCCACCCTCTCAACCCCCCTCTCCCCCGTTCGTTCACACACGCTTCCTCGTACACACACTATAGTATCCATTATAGTGCACATCAGTCCCCCCGGAGGGTTTCCATTATTGTCATTTGTCGATTAGTTTGTCTCGTTTTTGCAGGTGCAAGAGCAGCGAATCAGGAGTGTTACTCCACCATCAGCAACATCTATACTGAGAGTAATAATGTAAAATAAACAAGAACAACAAAATAAAATAAGAGGGGGCAGAACGAGGGTGAGCTCAGGCATCGATGCCGCCAACTGGGGGTTCATCGAGGGGCATGTGAGGGGTTAGAGTTAAAATGTCCGGGAAAAAATAGCGTGTCCATTTTCACACCTTGTAATAGATGTTTGCTGGGCTCTGTGGCGGCATTTCCTGTACGATGTAAACAGGGTGTCCGTAATCGCCGCTCACTTTCTCGTAATGCGGGCAGAAGACGCTGTCAGCAGTCCGCAGTGGGATGATGATGTCGCTCGGCTCTGAGCCGTTGTTGTTGCCGCCGCTGCCGCCCCTCTTGGGCGTGGCTAATGTGCTGAGTGACAACGTGGTGGCGTGTTGAGGAGAGTGTTTGCGATGACGTCGTCGATACTTCAGGAGAAGGAAAACTAGCATGATGATTATGATGATGACGATGACGCTTGCTGAGGCGATGCAGGCAAACAGGGCCACCTCTGAGCCAATGACTGATGAGGATTTATTTCCATCTCCCTTATCTTCCCCATGAGGAGATGCATCTAAGAGAGGGAAAAAAAAGAGAAATTAACAAAAGAACTAGAGCAGTGGTCATCAATCACCGGGCTGCGAACCGGTACCAGCCTGTGGATAAGTTGGTACCGGGCTGCACAAGAAATCATTAATTATTTTTCCTTTTTTTTATTATC
Source organism: Danio rerio (assembly GCF_052040795.2). Lineage (NCBI taxonomy): Eukaryota > Metazoa > Chordata > Actinopteri > Cypriniformes > Danionidae > Danio > Danio rerio. The sequence goes on along the minus strand of NC_141029.1, from coordinate 27,959,210 downwards.
TGAGTCTGAACGATCTTTTATTTACTCCATTCTTTCTGTTACATCTTGGTTAGTTGAGCAACCAAATTTAACCCACAAGCAGCAAAATTAGTAAGAAATCAACGTCTTTGGAAGGTTTCTTTGCAAAAGGAAAAAGGCCCAGTGAAGGACCCACGTACTGCAAAGGAATGGATCAGCCACCCATTTGTCAACAAGTCAGGTGAATTCACCATGTCTTTGCAAGAAGATCAACTGATGGAGATCGCAAATGACAGCCGCCTTTTAGGGGCCATTCGTATATCGTGTCTTTTCTAGAGTTCGCACAAGTTAGTTGTTTCCAATGGAGGTGTGCGGCTTGTGAGCAGAAGAACACGGTTGTGCCTTCCAGAACCACACATTTGAATGAACCCCGTAAGCGCACCATGAGTCACGTGACAAAAATTACGATAAACTAATTATCTCAGACAAACATAGAACACTTAAACACTGCAGTGCTTTGTAGTTTCCTTCATAAATAAAACTTGCATCAGAGTGGCAGCAATGTTGTCAGCTTGTCATCTTTTGAGAAAACGGTTGATGGTTGCCTAGCAACCTGCAAACCTCCCCGCACCCCTACTACCCCCGGTCTGCAGTAAAATTGTCAAGCGTTGACCGGTCCATGGTGAGAAAAAGACTGAGGACCACTGAACTAGAATATTTAGAGCGGTAGATGACAAAACTGCAGAGCGCACACACACAAAATAATCGTTCATTGGTGTGAACGTGCCTTTAGACGAGAAACAGGAACTGGCACGCTCTTGAGTAATTAAAAAGATGCCTTGACACTAAATGAAACGTCTTTTATGTATGGTGAAATAAATTTACATGTATTTATTTGGTAGATGCTTTTATCCAAAGGAGAGAAAGCACAAGCGATTGATCATAAAAGAGCCGACGGTATTAGCAGTGCTGTGAAAAACAAATTTCAAGACGAAACCGGAGTACAAAGCTTGTGCAGAAGTGCAGTAGAGGAAAGAAAGATTTTCTTTATTAAGAACTGCCTTCATTTAAATAGCTTCAATGAATTAGTTATGCGCTTGTTGAAATCGTTAGCTTTCTGAGTGACATTTTGAACTCTCCAAATTGCGTATTAAGGATAGATATCATCTCCGAAACAGACATGGAAAGCTGCGGACAGGGTGACCTTTGGATTTTGGACTTCACTGACTTCGTCTCTGGGTTGGCAGAGCAGATGAGCAGCTCACACTCACACTAAGGCTGTAGTACAAGTGCATTATTACACCTAAGACTCTGATGTCCATATGTTTCTACACAGAGGGAGAGAAGTTGACTTCTACAAACGAATGCATTCCAGCAGGTCCGTCTTGCTCTGTCACATTAACGGTTTGCTTGTCAGACGGATTTTATGAGAACGAATCAGTGTGCATGCCGTTGTGACAGAGGACTGGCACTTGCTCAGCAAAAAACCAATGCAACGGCAGAGAGACTGATGAATCAGAAAGCGTCCCCTTAAAGGTGTGTGAGGTGATAAAGTGAGTGACGTACCTGGCTTAAGTACTTCATTCGATTTGCTGTCCTTGCCCCCTAAGTCAGGGTGTTTGGGAGGGTAACTGGTAGGGTAGTCTTTGGGGGAAATGGGATCAGAGGGGTCTGCAAAACACAGATAAGAAACGCATTCATCACTCTGATATATGTACGCATTTTCATGTGGAGAGCTATTACTTTCACGCTGCTCAGCGAAATAAAAGTGTTCGTGTGTGACTGATAGCAGCCGTGAATGTCTGTGTGTGTGCATGTGTGTGTGTATTCATCATTAAAACACAAGCTTCCATGATTAATCTAGTGACCTTCAGCATGTGTCTGTATATTCGTAAGAGAGCCAGAAACTCAGTGGCTCGTGTTGGTGGGTGTGGCTTATGTTAATTACTAGAGATGCCACTGGTGAGGTGATTTATGAATAATCATTAATAATTACAGTGCAGGCTCTGCATCAGGTTCGAAGTGCTTTGCTATTGTTCTACACCCTCACGGCCAGAGTAAAACACTTAATAGCTTCTCGCATACACAAAAAAGCAGGGTGAAAATAATACTCACTTTGTCCAACCTTCATGATGATTTTCATCGACTTGGTTTTACACACCCCTCCTTCCTGATTATCCAGCCCCTCCATTGTTCCATTAGATGTAGCTGAAAGAGAAAAGCAATAATTTTAACATACATACTATCAACATGTGCTGCTATTACACTCACAGGCCACTTTATTAGGTACAACTGCTTGTTAATGCAAGTTTCTAATTAGCCAATCACATGGCAGCAACTCAATGCATTTAGGCATGTAGACATGGTCAAGATGATCTGCTGCAGTTCACACCGAACATCAGAATGAGGAAGAAAGGTGATTTAAGTGACTTTGAATGTGGCATGGTTGTTAGTGCCTGACAGGCTGGTTTGAGTATTTCAGAAATCGCTGATCTACTGGGATTTTCACGCACAACCATCTCTAGGGTTTACAGAGAATCATCCGAAAAAGAGAAAATATCTAGTGAGTAGCAGTTTTGTGGGTACAAATGTCTTGTTAATGCCAGAGGTCAGAGGAGTGGCTAGACTAGTTCGACACATCCAACCTTGACGCAGATGGGCTACAGCAGCAGAAGACAACCATAATCTCTGAGGAATATTTCCAGTGCCTTGTTGAATCTATGCCATCGTTGCCACGGATGATTAAGGCAGTTCTGAAGGCAAAATCGGCTTCAACCCGGTTCTAGTAGGTGTACCTAATAAAGTGGCCAATGAGTGTATATTTGCAAATGCATAACTGGGGTTGATCAAAGGCGATACAAGCTATCAGATGATGTAACTGCAATTTTTAAATAACCAATGAATATTCATACCGCCATATAAAACAGTCGAGTCTCTTTGCTCAACCATCATAAATCATGTAACTAAACTTTTAGTAGTCCCAAAACTGCCATTTTCGAACTCAGCTTTGCAGCGCAGGCCAAAATTGTGTTTGTTTTGGTGTTGCAAGACGAAATGTTCAAGACCCCCACTGAAAGTGTGCTGTTGCTCTTTAACAATTCAATAGGAAAAAAGGCGGATTAAAGGAATAATAAAAAGCTGATTTTGTTCACCAGCAAGGCAAAGGCCTCCAGCACAAGGCGCAGTTGTTAATAATTTAGTGAATAAGGCATAGAAGAGAGCGAGAGAGAGTGCTATTAATGAATGTGAGGTTTGGAGCATGTTTAAGAGCGCGTAACGCTTTAGCCACAGCAGATGTTTGTCAAGAAACAAGCGAGTGAGAACAAAATAGACTAAATAATTAAAAATAAACAATATAGTCCTCCATTTTTTGAACAGATGTCGGACTTGCTGCAAAACTGTGAAAACTACTTTTATTTGTGCAACTCTCAATTACAATATGCGGAAATAAAATCGAATTAAGCAATGTTTTATGTCATTATTTGCCACTAAAAAAAACTACCGGCGGTATTCTAGCCACTGGTCCAATCCCAGCAAACAATTTTGTGTTTAATAGGCGTCTAATAGACATCTAAACGTAGACAGCTTGGCTAGAACAAGGCGAAAATCTGGCTGTCAGTAAAAATCTAATAGATATCTAAGAATAGCCCAAAACTAGACTAGTGGTCAAATAGACAGACTTTATATGTGTAGTCATTCATTTCTGTTTATTTGATGACTAGTCTAGTTTTGGCCTATTCTTAGATGTCAATTGGATTTTCACAGACAGCTCAAATTTAACCTTGATTTAACCAAAGTCTATGTAACCAAAGTAACCTATGTCTAGATGGTGGTTCATTCTGCTGTGGCGACCCCTGGTTAATAAAGGGACTAAGCCAAAAAGAAAATGAATGACTATGTTTAGATGTCTATTAGACATCTATTAAAAACAAAAAATTGCTCCCAAGCAGGCTTTTAACCCAAACAATGCAGCTATGTCGTGTATGTGTGTATGTGCGCGTGCATGTGTGTGTGTCCGCGCCCGGCAGGCTTGCGGTCTATTGGGTCAGTAACACAGAGCTAACGAGCTGCCAAGGGCTTAACGTCTGGTCAGCGTCCAGAACAATGTGGCCTGCATTCAGAGAAAGAGAGAGAGGACAGGGGAGGGCCGTGGTGATTTTGGAGTCTATGAGGCGCCTGTCGCCCCATCATCACTTTTTTTCTTCCCCCCAGTGCTGCCACTTTGATGAAGCGGATGGAGTGTGTGTGAGTTTATGTGTGTGCCATGTGACGGCTCTTTCTGATTCAACTTTTTTCCCTTTATCTGTCTGTAAGGCTTGCAGCATGACACCATCTGACTCTCTGTTGGTTCGCTGACCTGTGGCTTTTTAGTGTTGAGAAGAACACAAGCTCATTACATGTAAAGCTCCTTAAAAGCTTGCGTTCCTTTCAGTGCGTTCATTTCATAAATCAAGCAAATGAGCCTACACAACCACACACACACACAGACTAAAGCATAAAAACATCAATAAACAATTATCACATGATGAGCTCAAATTCCAGGTCAACAGAATACACAATGCTGCATAACATTTAGTTTTAGTATCAGTGACTGTTTGAAAGCTGATTAGGAAACGGAGATACTTTCGAAGCACTTCTTCACAGGAGAGTTGTAACCAATAGAGGCAGCACACAGTCAGATCTAATCATACTTCAGTTGGAAAATAGTTCATAAATAAATTAAAAGTAATATAAATCAGGGATGCACAATGTATCATTTCAGAATCGATATCGCAATATACGCATATGTTATAGTTACATCGCAGAATCTGTAGGTCTCTTACGATATCTATTTTTTGTGGTACGATATATAGCACCCAAATGTGTTGCGATAAATAGTTTTATCGTCATTTTAAGACCATTTTTTACACTATAATAGCATCATAATGCAAGTACCCACTTTCAGAGAACACAATATTTTATTCTTAAGAATATTACATGCAATTATAGTCAATGATAGTCATTTCAACAATTTAATAATTAGACATTGGAAACAGAACGTGAAATATACACTGCAAAAAGTCTGAAATTTTACGGTTTATTTCAGGCAGCTGGGGTGCCGGAAATAAACAATAAAATAACAGCTGTTACATTACAGAAATTTACTGTAAAATAATGGACAATATATTACACAAATGTACTTAAATTTTAATTTCTGGTAATTTTTTGTAATTCAAGCTCTGTTATTTTACAGTAAATTTTTAAAGCTGCCGGAAATTTTAAAGCTTAAAAAAAAGCTTAAAGCTTAAAGCTGCCGTAAAATTGCAGATTTTTTTTTTTACAGTGTACGCATATCCAAAACAAATAAATAATAATAATAATAATAAATATTAACAAAAAGGTGCAAACTAAAAAGAACTAGAGAAAAAAGTAACAGATCTATTTTTAGTTGTCAGGCACCTCCATAAAAATATACTATAGTAATTTATAGTAATTTACTATATATAGTATAGCAATCAGCAAAAATGTGGTAAGATTAGGTTTTTATGTGTGGGCGATATATATTGCATTAACAAAATTTATTGAGGACATGTCCACGTGTTGTGCGATGATATATTGATTATTGTGACAGGTCTAAGGATCTGCAAAGTCAAACCAGTATTATGATTGAAGAGTGGCCACATTTGAAAGCACTCATGATTTGTGGAGTTATTGCAATGTTTAACTGTAAAGTTACCAAAACATTCATGTGTGATTTTATAATTAAAATCTGTTAAAAAAATTCAGGCATAAGAAATACAGTTTCTAATTTAAGAAAGATTAATTGAGTTTTTGGAGTTTTTATATGATGAACATGATTGACATTTTACTATTAAATTTGTGTATCTGAATATTGGTAGATTTCCAGAAAATCTTAAGCCACTGTATATTTTATTTGTACATAAATCTTACAAAATCATCACAATGTATAGAAAATTACGTTTCCAAATAGAGCTATTAATTTATATATCATTTAAAAGTAAAATATTGCAATGTCTGTTTTTCCAATATCGTGCAGCCCAAAATAAAATGTAAATTTTTTGGAAGACTCCAAAAGGGTTATTACAGTTAACTAAAACCATAAAGCTAAAATGGAAAAAAAACCTGTATATAAACAAATAAATAGTTGATTATAAATGTACATATCATTTACATACCACAATACATATCCCAGCGAGCATTTTGTGTTTTTAAAAGATGTCTAAGAGATGTCTAGACGTCTAAACTTAGTCGTCTTGGCTAAATCAAGGCTAAATTTGAAAAATCTTATAGACATCTAAGAATAGGCTAAAACTAGACTAGTCATCAAATAAACAGAAATGAATGACTACACATATAAAATCTGTCTATTTGACCACTAGTCGAGTTTTGGGGTATTCTTAGACGTCTATTAGATTTTCATTGACAGCCCAAGTTAAGCCTTGTTTTAGCCAAGCTGTCTACGTTTAGATATCTATTGACGTCTATTAAACACAAAATTGTTTGCTGTAAATATATTTTCTCTACAGCTGTAAAAAGGTTTGTGTCCTGATTCTGAACTAGATAAATGTATCGGTGAGTTGCAGGAGGTCATTAAACACCCAACACTGACACTCGTACCTGCTTAGTGAAACCCTATCAAGCTCAAACAGGCTGCAGGGTATGTAAAGTCCTGCCATGACAAAAGGCCAACCAGTGAGTCAGGACCAGAAAATGACACTGTGCAGTTGGCACCAAGTATTTACAAACATTTGCATAGTATTACACTTAAACTTGCATTCTTATATTCAGATTCAAGTAGCTGTATATATAAAATAAAACTTTAGTAATTTAGTGATGACAAATATACAAAAAAAAAAATAATCATAATAATTAGTATTATTATTATTATTACTATTATTTTAAAGTTGCGATGCATTTACTTGAATGTGATTACATTTAAACGTTAACTTATATCCAGATTCAAGCAGCTGTATGTTAGTAATATTAAATATATAACACAATAACAAATATACAAAAATATTAATAATAATAATGATTACTATTATTATTATTTATTATATATTTAATTTTTTATATTATACATTATTATTTTGAAGTACAGCAGTGCATCTATTTGAATATGATTAAGAGTAGTGATGAGCTGTAGCTGTTGTTGTGGAGTTTGACCTGATCAACATGGCGTCAGGGTCACTGGGGAACTGCACTCAGGCCAGTAATGAGAGCTGACACACAAACATTGCACATCTACTCTAATAAGATATGGCACGACACCTCAAAAAGCCCTCAGTGTCTTTGAAAAGAGCCAAAAAAACAAGTCTCTCTTCACGTCTCGCTCTCTATCTCTCTCTCAAAGTCGATGATGCTGCCACGATTGTCTAACATTTATAATATTGCCAAACCCTACATAGCACAGAAATGACAAAAGGGAAGACTAATGAAATGAAAAAGGAATGTTAAAAGATTAAAACCAGGATAGATTGCAAACTCGATGTATGATTTAATGTCATAAGTCATTTCACACTTATCATTAATAAATGTTCATTATTGGTAGTGTCTGCTGACACATTCTCCCTCAGGCAACGGCACGACGTTACGTAACCAGAAGCTAAGGGGCATTGTTTTAATTTTTCATCATCTGTCAGTATGAGGAAGACTTTAAAAAAATGATTTGTGAAATTCTTTCTCTCTGAAACGGCAACTCGTATAATGTTTCTGCCAGTCCCATGACACACAAAACTTTCCTACTGTTATATTCAATTTAGACAATGGATTTTCTTCGAGAATAACCATTCACAGACAGTCTAAAATTGCAACTTATGAAACAATAATTACACCAGCAGATGGAAATATCACTCAAAATCACCTATTTTAAATTCTACTCGCTTTTCTATTACTAACAAACTATTATTTCATTCTTTGGGGACAAAATTACCAAGCGCACCTCTAAGATTTCCATAGATGTTTGTGCTTTATTGAATTATCACATCTTTTTGCAGGCTGTGTTGTTTCTTTTCTTATGAAACATTCCTGTTCTCTCTCTCCCTCTCTCTCTGTCTCTCTTAGCCATATTTAGATCATGTATCTCTCTTCTGGCTCCCAGCTTGAGGGCAATCTGTCAGACCAGATCACATCAAGCTCATATTCACACACTCGCACACAAACACAATCATATCAGAGTCATCAGCATTAGGCTGCAGATGAACAATAGAGGAGACTTTTGAGAGTTTGAGACGCACAAACACACACCAGGGCTCAACAATAACGCAATAAAGATAGACGATGACCTGAGGTCAGTGTCAGTTGTAGGTCAGCTGACTGCATGTTTGTGTCACGTACATATTTTGATTTATTTTATTTTTTTACATTTTAAATTATGTTCAGCTGCATGTTATCTTTATCTTTATGTTTAGACAGCAGTGATCATAAATAAAACAAATAGGATTACAATTTGAACTAACTATGCATCTATTTTGGTGGTTCATTCCGCTGTGGCGACCGCTGATGAATAAAGGGACTAAACCGAATGTGTTTATTTTATTTTTTATTTGAAATACATTTTATTTCTGTGATGATCCTTAATTAATTGTTCTAAAATAAGGATTAGGTGATCAAGAAATGATTATCAGAGTCATGATGCTTTATACATTTTGGAAACTATAATTTTATTTTCAGGTTCTTTGATGAATAGTTTTAAAAAGCTTTAATTAATTTTGTTTATTTTAACAACACAGAAGGTTTTCTGTCTTTTTTAATGTCAATAATGTGTGATTACTGAATGGAAGTATTAATTTAAAAACTAAACATATACTTACTAAGTGCTTTCAAAGACTGTAGAATAGGGTTGCGCGGTTTACCGGTACTATGGTAGTATCGCGATACCTTGGCTCCAAAATACTGGGAGTGCCACTGTAGTTTGTAAAAAGTAGTGTTGTCATTATCCACAATAGATAATGTTGCATGTGGCAAAGTCACTAAAATGCTTACATGTTTGTGCAACAATAGACCATTTTATTTTAATAGTCTGTGCAGCCCTTTAAGGTTGCAAAAGTGTGTAGAATTCATGCCTTTTATGGCAGCCTATTGCACGTTTTCTAATGCTTTATTTGAACGCACATATGAACTGGTTCATTTCTGTCCTGTCAATATGATTTAGTAGCTACAACATCTGCGACAATCTCTTAAAAAGAATGACTCACAACGGGAAATTTTGAATTACTTTGGATCGTTACCTGATAAGACTGAAAAATAAAATAAATAAAAAACCCAAATTAGCAACAGGAAACATTAAAACAATTCTTGACCACTTCATATAGCCTAATTGTGTTGGCAAAAAGTGCTCTTTTGTAAAAATTTCATTCAGTATAATTGGTATCTTTATTTTAATATTTTTTTTTGTTGGCCAGTTATCTACAAAATAAACAAAAATAATTAATAAATCTTAGGTGAAGTAAGGTGCAAATAATACGTTTTGGCTTTAAGGGAATTCTGAATAAAATTCAAGTAGGCCTATTAGAACATAAAATATAGTATTTCTGACTATTTTCTTTAGAATTTGAGATATGAAATAAAGTACTGCAATACTACCTGGTATAGTGAAACTTCCGCTGGTATAGTATTGTAAGATTAATTAATGGTATCATGACATCCCTACTGTAGAATACACAAGACATGTCAATTGTATTGTTTTGAACGGGGAAAAGTGTAACAGCCAATATGGCGAATGAAGCCCCGCCTTCTAGTACATGAGCCAATCAGCAATCAATATAAACTGATGATTCTCCAGGGGAGGGGTTCGGACGAGATGTGAGTTTCTGCAGATTTTGTGATTCCAACATTTAGAAATGAAACTAAAGATGCAGTTGTTGTTTAATTTTATTGGTGATTCCTAATATGAAATTTAATGGTAAGCTTGGCAACCAATTCTGGAGAATATGATGTTTCCCCATTCAAACATAATGTCCGAGCATACAAAGATGGCCGCAGAGTGAAATTACTTGTCTTAAAGGGACTTTGGTACTATAGACTTTTGAATGGTTCTATATATGGCTGATTACCTTATTACTGTGAAGAAAGAAAATACTATAAATCTAAAAACTACTGGGCCAAAGAGGAGGAAAAAAGCCCTGCACACACACACATACAGACATTTGGCTTGCTGAACACATTTACAAGGGACCAAAATCACCTGATTGGTTTCTGAGCAGATCCAATTGATAAAGACAGAGTGATTAAACTGAGCTATTAGGACAAAACTTTTTAATTAATGACTTATCGAATAACCTCCCCCCACACACACACACACACACACATGCGGCAGACATATGTCTCTGTGCTTTACCACTCCACACACACTCGCACAGACAAATCCAGCTGTACACCAGGGCAATTATCATCTACAATGCTGCAAAATGAACTCATTTCTCTTTCTCCACCTCCTTTTTCTCTCTTTCCACAAATTAGAGTCGTTTAAAAGAACCTGAGAGAGAGCAAAATAAAGGAGAAGCAAATTTTCCCAGAACTGCCGAATTGGATTTTCTCCTTATGCTGGAAGTGAGCTCTCATTGTAAGAGAGATGGAGAGGACGGCTGAGGTCTGGGCGATGAGATTGACGGCGTGTTTCAAAGCAGCCTCTGTTTATGTGTGTGCGTGCCTTATTCCATTTGCTAGATCCCTGCACTCCTCTTCCACCTCAGCCGCTGTTTATACAGCTTGCTTTGAGCCTGGTGAGCCAGGTGAGCAGTTACTGTTCTCGCAAATGTAAAAAATTCAACCCACATGCAAAACGATACGAGGCAAATACGAGAAGTCGTGTGTTTGTGTACATACGCACTGCACTGATCCAATGCCACTCACAAACAGAAACTTTCCGTCTGTCTAACTCTGGAACTAACAACCATTCCAGCTGTTGTAAACTAACACAGGTCGTATAAACGTGTCATTATTTGCACCACGACCCACTAAAACATAACTAATGTAGCTCGCGCCGCAATGTCAACATTTCTCGGTACTCGAAACCACATAAACAAACGTAATTGGCCAGAACAGAGGGGCAAATGGTGGTTTACAGATAGCATACTCACAGATAATGTAGTAGTCTTTCCCTCTAAAGAACTCCAGGCCCCAAAGGTTTGGGCTGAACTCCTGGAATTTGAGGGTGAATTTGACGTCCTGGTCTGGCTTGACGCAGTTGAGTAGAGGCGTGTCTGCTTTTGTGACCTGACAGGACTTTAGCTGTTCCAGAGGAACCATATAGAGTTTATAATACTCCACTCCTTCCATTGAACCACCTTCCACACGTGGGCAAACTATGTCCATCTTATCCCCAATCTGCGGATACAGCACCAGACCCTGTCCTGGCACAAACCTTCAGGAGAAAAAGAATCAGAAAGAGAGAGTCAGACACATGGCGGATGATAAATCAAACTCGCATTTCTCTCTAGATCAAAAATGGATCATGAAGCATGGTGTTGATCAATAATTAAAAGAGGGTGATTAATTATTCAGCTGCGATTATAAAGGATAAAACAGGTTCTGAACAACTTGCTGGATCATAAAAACAGAGGAGAGCAAGCGAGACGATCTAAAACTGCATGCGCAAGTGTTTTTTGCAGGGGTTTTTTTGGGAAGAAAATGGAGCAGCGAGAAGCAGACAAAGGTGTTGACTCACAGCTCATACTTAAGAATAAAAGCAAATAGTCTCTCTGATGCCAAGCACTCAAACAGCGGCGCTGCAAAGAGAAGTGATGTCATGAGAAATAAGCAGGAAAAGCGCAGCAGCTCGCATCAGGCGACGCTCCCAGCCATGCGCCTCCAGGGACTAAAACAGGAGTAGCTGGGAAAACGGCTCCAATGTGTATGTGTGTGTTTGACGTGCAGCGGGTAGCTGTCAGGACTATCTGTACGACAGATCTAGCCACGCAAATCCTCTCGAGCCGAACACTGGATCGCTATCTCGCTCATGTCTTATCTCTATGCTAGCTTATTTGAAAAGCCGAGAACAGTTTGCTCGCATATGTGTGTGCTGTGTTGGAATATTTGCCTTGGGATTGTTCAAAAGAAGAGGGCGAGACTCGTAAATTCCCCAAGTAAAACATGTTCACACCTTAAAAGTTTACACAAACACAACTAAAAAAACACAAATCTACTGCATTTTCCTAAAGGGAAAATGTTAAGCGAAATAACAGAATTCTTTTTGTGATAAAGTCTTTTTACACAAAATAAAAATAATACAAAAACATGATGCCATAGAAGAACTGTATTAACAACAATAGCAAACACTGTTGTTAATATTTTGGAAAGTTAAGCACTGATATGCTCTATGGATGTTAAAGGTTCTATATGAAACCACCAAAAATAACTGTAATTACATAAAAAAAAAAATAACTAAATAAAATAATTACATTCAATGCTTAAAAAGCTAAATGTTTTTCATTTTTATCAGACAACAATCCTGTCTGCCATGGTTGTTTTAGATGCTCGCCAATAGATTGAACATGTTATTGTATGAATAATCAAATAAAACATAAAAATCAGCAACAGAAAATAAATATGAACATATTTTTAAACGGTCTGACTGGTTTTTACTTCTTTGCATTTTTTATTTTAGAAAAAACACTTGAAATTTAACAAGAATTTATACTTTTTTTAAACATTTGAACTCTTTCCCCCTCCCTCCCCAAAAGCATCCAAATTCAGTTGAACAGATAAATGTGTTGTTATACAAGGCTAAGGCAAATAAAAACATATACTGTATTCTACAAACAAAAATACACATATGAATCAATTAACCAGTAGCGTGAGAGGTATTTGCTTGTGCTATTTGTATGGTTTTGTTCCAAAAATTGTATAAACAGATGGCAAATTTTATGGTACTACTTTTATTTGCCCTTTATACTGTAGGTGATTAGTCTGACATTTTTAGTTGAAAACTATATTTTGTAAAAAAAAATCCTGGGTTGTTTTTAGGCAAGGACTTGTATGTGATGCTGACGGTATGATAAACTTGGATAAAAATATCATGGTTTGACGGTATTGTGATGGCTGCTCTAAAATATATAAATGTCTAGATAGAAAATGTCTAGGTAGAAAACAAAACCTTTCTCCCCCCATTAAACATAATACATTGTATTTTGAGAATCATTTACAGTGAACATGTCAGGCTAAATAATTAAAAAGGCTAATTTCAAAATTACTGATTTATTTACAACTTAAAAGGGCATCTTTGGATATCTTTTCTGCTGGAGATACTGTTGTCCTAAAAAAAAAAACCAAAAAAAAAAAAGAAACGTAAAAAAAAAGTCTAACATATATTGTAGGAACAGTATAATAAAATTTGGCGGTTTTAAGACCTTGACTTTTCTAAACCGCAGTATACCTTGAAAATGGTTATCGTCCCATGCCTAGTTGTTTCTAAGCAAGGTAAGAGGTAAAATCTACTTTAAAGTAATTTTATAATTTAACCAAATGTTTGGCTTTGTCCATATTTGACCCAAATTTGGGCTGGAAACACCCAGCAGTTCTTAGGCTGCACATGTTAATTCTATTAACTGGGGTAACACAATTGAGCAGTGAAACAGGCTAGATATAGGACAAACGCACCATAACGGTTGTGATACACTTGGTTTTAGCCCACAGTCAGTCATTATCCTAAACCACAGGGTATACAAGGTCACCCCACAGCCCAACACACACATTCCACTATTAAAAGGGTGTTTAACATGTCTGTATTTTACAGGAGCTGCTGTTAAAACGTTCTAGTTTTAGTTTTGAGTATAGGGAACAGGGTGTAAAACGGGGGGCAGTTGAACAAATAAAGCCAGAGGTCAGACTCATGTTTGTAAATGGCTTTAATCCTTGTCTAAAAGACACACTTTAACCCCCCAACCTTAGCCTTGGTGATGCTCCCAGTGGTCATAAATATTCTGGGACATGTGAATGTGAAAAAGAAAAGGATGACAGAATAAGGGTTTGCACACGTTTAACACAGACCGTTCATTCTGTTAACAAGACTGCAGCTGCACACAGAGAAGCCATTAAGTCAGAAAAAAGTGTGTGTGTGTGTGTGTGTCTGTGTGTAAGAGCGAATGGTCAGGGCATGTGCAGTACATCTAAAAAGGCATGGCCGTGCCACTCGAGGACATTTCTCTGTAATTTTATTTGTGATCCACATTTATCCCCTCTCATGTTTTTTATTCGAACAAGGCATCTGTTTTATCTTTACTCTTTGTCTTCTTCCCACTGACTCATTCACTCGAAACTCAGATTGAAATATTCAGCTTTGGCAGCTTTTCTAAAAGGACTTTAAAATGAAGTCATTTAAATAAAGTTGGCCATAGAAAAGAGAAAATATAATTTTAAAAACTAGTAATGACTGTAAGACTCTCTCTATCAACTTAAACACAATATAAACGATAAAACTGAAGTCGAGAAACAGGTGGGCTGGCTGTATCGTCAAATGTATGAGTCAAAGAAAAAGACCTTTTATTTTCATATTTTATATCGACCCTTCGTTGAAAAACTTCTAAGGGTCAGCGTACAGGATCATTTGCTTAAAACTAAAACCAGCCTGTCCTGATAAACTGATAAAACCGTTGAGTTTTTCTCCTCCAGTGTTTTCATATATCTCGCTTTCTTTAACTGCTGATTTTGCATATGAATCTTCGTCCATCAGCCTTCTTCTCCCAGTTAATCTCTATCTGTGTGGGCCGAGCTGTGACACGTTGACAGCAGTAGTCTAATCCTGCCCCAATACGAACACAGCGATTTAACCCGAAAATCTGAAACAACACAGGGCGACGTGCACAAATGGGTGGAGGAAACGTAAGCTGTTTGACTTTCAATCATCAGACCAATAAAGAGGTTCATCAGGCATAGAAAGACACAAAAAGAAGACGCGGAACTAATAAAATGAACAGACATCTAAAGGTTTAATCGCTCCATCATGTCGGGTGAGAGGCCAAAGCGACCAGACAGGCGCCTTATTCCTTTGTCACTCAATATACCTTCATTCTTCTCGATTTTCCTCAACTATTCAATGTGTAATACCAAAAGACCTCGTCGTCACATTTTAGAGCAACACACATATCATTATAATAATCAACTTTCTTTTTTATTCCTCTTGTTGCAATGGCTAGACGTCACACTTTTTTCCTCTGTCTGTTCCTTCTCCCTCTTTCTCCAGTGTTTCTGCAAGTTACATCAAGTCAAATCTAAGACTTTTTAGGACTTTGTAAAGACAATTAAGAATTAAATTTTAGATTTATACAGGACATTATTTCGTTTTTTTATCTGTTTATTTTAATTTAATAAAAATCTAAATTTATTCAAAAATAAAACAATTTAATTTGCTGTAAAGCATGTCTAACAGCTGTTGTGAATTGTGTTTCTTTGCAATACAAAACTTAAATATAAAAAATAAGATTTTGTTGAGATGTATTGTTGGTCATCGGACGGATGTCAACCCGATTGAGTAGCTTTACTTGGAAAAAAAAAATTAAGACTGGTTTAAAATGATTTAGGTCCTACAACACAATACTTTAGAGAATTTAAGGTCTTTTTAAGGTCTAAAATTAAATTTTTTGACATTTAAGACTTTTTAAGATGCAGCGAACACCCTGTCTCTCCCGACGACGAAGCAATCCCACCCATCTGCTAATTTGGAAAATGATTAACTCAGCATCTAAATCATAACAGCCTTTCGCTAGCAGTCTATCATGAAGTTCCTGCGCCCCTAGACGCAGAAGGGGGGAAGGGGTAGTTATTATTCATGGCCCACTCGTCCTCTCGTTCACTCATGCTGTATCTGCATGTGTATGAAGCCATGGATGTGCCCCCATCAGAACCCTGCTAAGCGATGTAATCTCCTAATGAAGAGAAGGGGGAACCTCCTTTGGCGGAAAACGTGTAGAGCAGACTGCTTTTGTTTCTCCACCTTCCACAAAATGGATTACCAGAAAGAACACGAAAGAGGGGGGTGAGAGAGAGTCTTTACATGCCTGATTCAACAGAAGTAAAGCAGTGGAGGGGTAAACAGCAGTGCAAACTAGACTGACACACATTTTTGAAACGGGAAGAAAAAAACAACAGCTATCGCACGCACACACTCGCTCAATGATTCAGTACTGTGGGAGTTGGTGACGGTTGTCTCATGTACAGAAGGCCATAGGGAGTCGAGTAGATTTTAAGCACGCTTCTTTCATTATGCAGAACTGATATTTTAGATGAAGGCACGTCCCATAATGCTGCTCGATACCCATAAACATAGTACCTACGGGATTTCTCTGGAATCATAGTACTTTGTGTTAGTGTGTTCGTGTTTCTAAAATGAAACCCGAGTCGATACAAGATGTGAGTCAGGTTCTTCAGTTCATCAATAATGGAAAAATGAATTCACATAAAAAAATGATGCAGCAAAAAAAATCAAAATGCATGAAAAAAAAAACTAGATTCCTGCCAAGTCCCGACGTTCTGCTCTGTTTGTTTTGTCAGGTGTTAAAAATACAGCCGCCAACGCTTAGAATGCTATCAGTGGCATCACCCTTTAGTCACGCTCTGTGAAGAACTATACATCGAACTGCTCTGAAAGAATGGCAGAAATGTGCGCACTGAGTAATTCTGTGGAACGGCGGAGAATGAGGCCTGCATATTTACAGCGACACACAATGGAGAGGCACGCCGTTAGAGGTCATTTCATGGACCATCTGGGTCTCCATTAATGAAGATGTCACAATAGATATCTACAGGCTGGTGACACTTCACAATTAGTGTCTATGTTGCATTTACAAATCAAGTGAATTATAATTCTTTGTAAACTAATTACATAGCATTACACAGTACTTAGTCTACTATATAATTACCCAGAGACATAAATGCTAATGTAAAGTGTAACGAACTTGGTTTATATATATATATATATATATATATATATATATATATATATATATATATATATATATATATATATAGGGAATAATCTAAATTACTTCCACACTTTTTATTGATGTATTTTCATAACAGCTCAAACTGGATAAGACATTTTGTTGAACGGTTTTCAATAGTGTGCAAAGTAATAATAATCTTTAAAAAAAAATTGTTTTTATGCTACAAAAAGGTATAGTACTCTAGAAAAGTTGTTTTTAAATATGTGATAAACTGTACATATATTAAAACTCAGTAATAAATAAATGTAAAAAATGTCTAAGACTTTTTTATGACTTTTAATCAGTCATCCACATTGATCAAAGTGGCATATTGAGAGATGATTAAAACATTAGTAGTTTTAATTATTAAAGTTCACTAGACTACATTAAAAAACCTAAAAGAATAATTGTAGAGCAAAGAAAAAGTAGGTTAAGTGGAGTGGGCCGGTGGTCACGAGCACATTCAGCAAAACTGAATCTAACACGTCATCCATTTATTTATTTAATTTCTGGCCTTCACGACTGAATTTCTAACAAATTCAGTGAGAACAACGCATATTTCTAAAGTAAAATATTAAATATAATATGCAAGGTGGAATAATTTAGACCTAGGCAATTGTTGCAATTGGCTATTTTTATTATTAGCTGTTTTTATTTATTTATTTTATTAAGTTCAATCAATTATTCAACAAATAAATACATAATCTAGCAAATCTTAACTGAAGAGACTTGAGTTCCTCTAACCTAAGCAACTGCAGCGCATTCTGTGAAGAGCAAAGCCTTTTAGATCAATTACACTCTTATTAATTAACGTGCTTAAGGACGCTCGCGACGGCGCGAAGGACCACAGAAGCCGCATCACTACCTGTGCGTAAAAAGACTGCGATTATCAGCACAGGACACCTGTTATGCGGACTATCTGCACCCTTGCCCCGTACGTGCAGGGGTAAAAGAAAGGTTTCTTTCTTTGTATGAAAAAAACGGGCCGAGAGCGAAAGTTGAATTATTAAACGAGCACAGATAGAGTTTCTGCAAGAAGCGCTCCAGACTCCCGCGCGGGCACGAGACCCCTTCGGATTTCAGCGTTACTTGATGTTTCCATGTTTTAATGCATGATTCAGCGCCGATGTGCTTCGCTTGTGCTCATCTTTACATTTTCACTACTGACTTCACAGTCACTGGGGAAACAGAGACGCCTTTTGGATGCGACTGCTTTTAATGTTTAGGGAAAAAAATGTTGTTTAGGAGATTAATCAAAATTTAAAGGGAAATGTATGCAACACACGATTACTCTAATACCTAGGATTGTTAATCACGCCTGACTAGAATAAACAGGAGGCATATTAAACAGACAGCGAAGCTAAATAAAAATCTTACATATCTAAAACCTGTTCCAATGTCTGATATTCTGCCTCTGGGGTGTGATTGGAGAGTCACACAAACACTTCTGAGGTAAGTTAACGAAAAGGACTTTGGGCCTAACCTTACGCCGCCCAAATAAATATGACTGTTGGACATTCAACCAACATTTGTACAATTAGCGTTTCATAGTTGCCTATATAAACATGAAAGTCAATTTTAATAAATGCCTTCAATTGTTTTGTCGACATTATTCCGTGTCATGATCATGAAACAACTGCACCACTGTTACAAACCCTCTCGAGTTGTCCGGAGGTCCTTTGCGGCCATTCAAAACTATTATTATTAACATCACTATTACATATTTCTGCCTTAAATTTAATAGTTAGTACGAGGAACTATTGATCACTGCGAAAGGAGGCTTGATTATTAATCATAAACTCCTGAACATCTGTGACTGGAAACAACGCGTCACTCGCCTCCATCCACATTAACTGCTAACGCTAATCATTTTTATTTACAGTAATGCTAAATGAACGAGTTGTCGCCATAAAAAAAACATTTATCCTGCTTGATTGTACACTATTTCTTGATTGTACGCCCTCTTTCAGGGTCTAAATGTCGCTCTAAAGGAGTGGGAGAGGGTTAGATGTGACTGACGGAGCTTTGCCGCCTCGCGCACTTACTTGGTGTTCGTGGTGTTCCAGTATATGGAGTCCAGGATGAGCGCGCGGGACAGGTTCACCTTGCACGCGATCACTAAAACTCCAAAGTAATATCTCCACAAAGAGTCGCCCATGGTCCGTCACGACCGTTACGGTCAAATTCCGTTTCGCGGGAATTTCTAATTTAAAAAAAAAAAGGTCTTGTGGAGTGCTGGCTGTGACAATCCAAACTCAATATCCCCGTTCCTGGAGAGAAAGTATAAAAAATGCTGAATAGGAGCCCGGTTAGAAATGAACCATCCCGGTGGGAAGAGCTACTCCTCTATTAGTCCTGCTCGAGATGAGAGAGAGCAGCACCGCGGACAGCATGCAGTTTCTCATTCGGTAAAATAGCCTGTACGACAGACTGAGTGAAGCCCTCTCCGTTCAACCGGCCGTGGGCAGCACGTACATTCCTCACAGGAAGGCGACCCTTGTCGTCGCCGCCGTGGTACTTGATGTCCGTGGAGACATGAAGTTAATCCCCCGGTGAGGATAACAAGCCAAGCAGGTAACGTTACCAATTCCAAATGCGAGGTATTCCGTATAGGCAAACGAGGGGGTAGAGGACACACCGGAGTTCCCAAAATGAATGGAAAAAGATGAACAAGAATGAAACAACTGTAGCCTATTGGAATGGAGCGAAATAATAAGAATGGCTAATGGTTGAAAATAAAAATAAAATAAAAATGAAGCGATGAAGTCAAATGAAAGTTCTCATGGGTCGCCGTGGAACCCGCACAGTAGCAGAGAACAGCTGCGGCTCGAACCCTGCAGGTCCGGATTGAATTGCTGTGCGCGTGAATTGCGGGACTGCTCCGTTCTCTGCGCGAGTCTGTACTGCAAGTAGCTGCGAGCGTCTACCACGCGGAATATTTGTCAGAGCGAGTTTTTCGCTCGCTCCTCCCACCTGCTCTCTCATTGGATAGGTTTGGTCGAGGAGAGAAACCTGTCAATCAAGCGGTCGCACGGCGACTGGTCGAGCAATGAGAGAATATATCGGACTTCAGGTCGCCAACCCAGTTTTCAGTTCTCGGGGATTAATGACATTTAAGCATTTCAAAGAGAACTCGTGGTAGAATATGTGTTTCAGAAACACCAATGACTACTAGGTACTAGAGAGTACACAATATAGCCTACTACCTACATTCATTGTGCATTAGAACTTTAATCAATTTGTTTTCTTTATTATATCATATTTTATTAAAAAATAATTATTTGGTTATATGTGTTACTATGCATATGCAAAGGTAGATTCCAAATCCCGCCTGGCCAATAATCCTAAAATAAAGGCATTTATTTAGGTTGAGGTCGACAGAAAGCGCCTGCTGAAGGCGTGAGGGATTCATTCAGCAGTCAACAGCGCCCACTAGCGGTCATGAACAACCAAACTCATGCTTTCAAGTAAGTACATTTGACTTTTCAACTTATTTAAACGCTTTATAGATATAAATAGATAAAATGATAATTACAGCAATTTAAAACCACATTTGTATTGTTAAATATTTAATATTTGACCAAATGTCACAATTATTTACTTCATTTTGTTCAGAGAAAATTAGGATAAAGGCCTTAGGCAACAAAGTTGCTGTGTGGTCCAGTGTCAAAGTATATTTATTATGTTTATATTTACAGTATTTTTTAAAATCAAACACATTTTTATATTTAAATTTAATCAAAATAAGTAAAATATAAAATTAGCTTATATGTATGATAGCAAATTAGGTAATACAAATATGTATATAAACAAAAACTAATACAGTATGCTATAAATTGTTTTATATTATAAAATAAGTATATTATATATTATTATAAACATATTTAAGTATTTGTAAAATTTTCGATATCCTACATATGGGATAATTGTTGTAGTCTTATGCAATTATATTTAAAACTGCTTTTTGAACGTCTTTTATGTACTATATTAATAACTATTTATATTGTAGTCTATAATATTATAATTATAATAAGCAAGTTGTTAAACGCCATAATTAAACAACTTAATGAAATGCATGTATACGCAATGTCCGGCTTTAAGGAAACAGCACGTCTAAAACTAAATTAGAAAGCAAGTGTGAAGGAAAGCCGGTGTGAAAGCATTCACACTTTCTAAAGGCTGTAATTGAATCAGCGTATATTCACTGATATCGGTGTGTATTGCTGTGCTTCTTTAAGAGACCATCAAACGAGCAGATTCCACATATCGAAGCCATAATTAACACACTACACATGCTGAATACACTGACTGAAGCATTACTGTGCGTTAATGAAGCGCTTTATTAACGCGTTACCTCAAAGAAACGCCGATTGCCTGATTATGACGTCTATTTGTCTTCGCATAATGCGGGTTTGATGTTATTGTGCGACATGAAGACATATTTTGTCAATATAATGCAGAAAATGGCAAGTGCGAAATTAAATAGGCAGTCTTTAAACGCTTTTCCAAGCACCACTTTCAACGTGCTCCAAAGGTGATAAATTATTTACTTTGTGCAGTGTTGTCTGTTTCTGAAAATGCTCCCACACTACAAAACAGAAGCAAACAATAGGACGAGCAACACAAGAAGTCATCCCAACGGGAAAACAAGGAAACGACGATTTCCTGAGCTATCATAAAAATAACCATCGCACTGTTAAGATGTCAGTGTGTCTTGAAATAGAAGTAAACGTGCAAAAGCAAACATAAGTTTGGTCTTGAATTTCTGCTATAACAAATATCGTTAATAAAGTTTAAAAAAAGTTTTGCACAACAAACTAAAAAGAGAATAAACGCGAAAAATCGACATAAACGTTTTAACAAATTAAATAACCTATTAAATATTGTTTGAATAACTAAAAACAACTTTCAAATATTGTGAAACATCTATCTATCTATCTATCTATCTATCTATCTATCTATCTATCTATCTATCTATCTATCTATCTATCTATCTATCTATCTATCTATCTATCTATCTATCTATCTATCTATCTATCTATCTATCTATCTATCTATCTATCTCAACATTTACACATTTATTTCTAAAGTCCAAAGTTGAGCATGCTGAGATTAATATTTGAGAATAACTTTATTTTCATTTACTAACATTAACAAAAATACTGAAGGAAAAGTACCACTGTTATAAATGTATTGTTCATGTTAGTAACAGGGTTGGGTTTAGTGATTTGGGGCCCCTAAGCAGTAGTTAAGTAGTTCTAAAATGCCCAACAATCCTAACACCCTTTGTAGTTTTATTAATTTCTTATTTTGCTGTTTTTTTTAATGAAATCTCCACATTTTTACTGATTATTTTTTTAAATGAATTCATAAATAAAACATAATAAAAATAAAATAATAAATTGTTTTAAAAACTAAATCTTTAACTGTTTTGACTACTCCATGGTTATGGGCGTAGCAAAAATTTGCTTAGATGTTAAAGTTTTCTTTGTTAGATCCTCATCAAAATAAGATAAAAAATTATGTTGTGTATAATCTTTACACTCTCAGAAATAAAGGTGGTACCTTTTCGAAAGGTACATATTTGTACTGAAAGGGTCCTTATCAATACCCTAAGGTTACATATTAGTACCTAAAAAGTTTAAAAGTGTATTTCTTGAAATTTTTAGGTGCTTGTACATACCTTTAAGGTACCACTATTAATCCCCTAAAGTACAAATAAAAGGTACCACCCCAGTGACAGCTCTTGTACCTTTATTTCTGAGAGTGTACAGTGCTCAGCATAATTTAGTGACCCCTATTTTGAATTTTTTTTTTATCCATTTCTCAGTGAAGTGATGCATTTTGTGCATTTAAACGAAACAGATTTATTAAACAGATATATTTATATATTTTAGTCACCAAACATATTTAGAAATTGAAGGATAGTACAAATAAACTCAAAAAATAATTACAACAAATATAATTTCAACTAAATTTCTCTATTCTTTTGCTTCTCTTAATTTTTCCTCTTTTTAAAACTTGTATTTAATATTTTTCTATAAAATATAAACTTGGGTGTAATAGTTTTTGAACCGTTATCATAAGTTATTTTGTTAGATAAGCTCCAGATTTGGCTTTAGTACTGACTAATCTAATGTATGTGCATTAATATAATATTGTATAGCTTCCTATTAAAATATGAATAAAAAAAGATTTGTAAGGGGTGTACTTATGCTCAGCACTATATACAGTAGGTATTTTTTGAGGGCCCTCAAATTTCCTGGGGCCCTAAGCAGTTGCTTATTTCGCGTATTGATTAAATCCACCCCGGATAAGTAAATACCTTAAACTATAACTATAATAACTAATTAAACCTTATTGTAAAGTGGTGTATAGGCTAAGTTATAATATATGTCCACTATCAGTTTAAACATCTAAACGTTCCCATAGCTTTTTCATGACACTGCGTAAATGAAAAACAAACAACGCTTCGCACCTTAAAGATAAACTCTGAACTAGTTCTCAGCTTTTTTGAAACCACGGGGAAGGATCTATGTTTATTCAGTTGCACGCGAATAATCTCACGGTCCGTGGGTTCCTCGGAGCCTGGCGTGATCAAACACATTAGACCCAGGAGAAAACACACCTGCTGGCCTCCCTACACACACAAACAGCAGTCAAACGCGCGCATTCCGCCTCAAACTTTACGCATCGCTTCTGGGCAGATCATAACAGCAGTCAGAGCTGCTTTGCACTGTATTCATGTCAATAAAAGAGTTGTTTAGTTCTGCGCGCGCGGGGCTCGATCCCACGAGCACAGTTTCAGCGTTACCTCCGTCGTTATCAGCGCTGTATTGTTAAAGCTGACAGTGACTAATACACGCCAGGCTGCATCATGCGGGGCCGTCAAAAAATCACACGTCTGTAACTGAGGAGTTTGCCAACATTTCCATTAGTGTCTCACAAAGGCCACCTGAGACATCGAGTTATCTCGAGAATATGATCAGAAGAATCACAGAATAAACAGAAACACACACACTGGCACTTTAGTCTTTAACTTGTAGGGCGAGTTCAGTTTATGGCACTGCTTTCAATTCATCTCTTGCTTATTGCTTATAGTATTACAAGATCAAGACATCAAAATTAACTTTTAAAATATTATCATGGCACTTAACTCATTAACAAAAATGTTTTTTTTATTTTTAAGAATAACTAATAAGTTTGCTATCCTTGTTTTATAAGACATTACTGGATTTAATTCCCTATCATATATATATATATATATATATATATATATATATATATATATATATATATATATATATATATATATATATATAGCTTTCAGCATGGAAAAGAGACCTTTAAGTATATTACTGCTCAGGGAATAGGAATATGCATGTATTTTAGCTAAAACCCAAACCATTAAAACCAGATGTAGAATACTGCAATACAAATGAATGATGAGGACTTTCACCTGTAAAATTTTACTGTATTATCCATAATATTCCAGACTATTGCACAAAATGTAAAGATGAAATTGGATCTCTGTTTCACTACTGTATGTGCGAGCGTGGAGAGCTGCAGGAGGTGCATGGTGTGGTCTGTGAAATGGCTGGAAAACAAATTAATTTGGAACCAAAACTTTATCACATATATATATATATATATACATACATAAAAAAAAACTCACAGATTTCAGATTTACACAAGCTAAACGTGTTGTAGCTTTGGTATGGAAAAATACCCAAAGACCTGTTCTTGCACAATGGATAAAGGAAATGTCTGATAATCTTGCCCTTGAAAAATTAAAGCAGACTTAAAAAAAAAAAAAAACTAAGGGTTTCCTTTCAGTCGCTTTTTAAACAGATAGATAAAAATTGGATGTCTTTGGAAAGATGACTAATTTAAAATACAATGTAATGTTTTTTATTATTATCTTTTTTTATTATTTGTGTTTGTATTTTTTATAGTATTGTGTTTCACTTTACACTTTTTGATTAACAAATGTTGGGGTGGGAAAGTTCATTCTGAAATATTTTACAAGTTAACATTCTGTACTGTTTGCTGGATTCTGTAATATAATTTAAATCAATAAACAAAGTTGAAATTAAACTAATCTTTTTGTTGCAATATTTATTTATTCCATTTAATATTAGTTGACTCTATTAGTTAACATGAACCAGGAATGGTCCATGTTTGTGCAATATTTTTAAGTGTGTGCACTATACTTTAATAAGTGCAATATTTAAGTTTCTTCCAACATTTACAAAGGTATTATTAAAATCCTGAGTTGTATTTGTTACCAATATTGAATTCACTGTGAACTTACATTTGCTTATTATTTTTACTAACATTATCAGATTATTTAATTTAGTACATGTAGAAAATTCTGGCAATGTAACTATGGGATAATGTTAGTATTGTACTTTAATTTAATTTAACTAAGAAAGTACAATGTCACTTATGGTATTAGAGGTTGGTTCTAGGAAAGTACCTTATCACCACGTTTATGTGATGACTATGGCAAGTATGCAGTATGTGCATGTGAAACAGAACTGTAAAATAAAGTACTACCCTTTTAGTTTCTGTTAGATGACACATTACCTAATATTACATTAACATTACTGTAAAAGCTCAGCCAAAAATATTTTTAACTAAATATCTGTGTAAAAAAATCTTTATATTAAAACAGTAGTTCTTAAGTTTATCATCAGAAAGATTTCCAAGGTATGACGTTAGCATTGCTTTTAATGAGAACAGTTTTTTTGGGGATTGTTTTCTTTTTGCTTTACAAATCCCTTAATACTCATTATGCATTTCAAAAATGTTGTATGATAATTACTTTATTTTAACATTTACTTATGCCGACCAAATGTAACAAACACTTCAAAAAGTTTTTTGTGGTGTTTTTTTGTAGTTCTTAACCTGATTACAAGCAATGATTCACTGGTGTCTTGTGAAATTTATGTAGGATTAAATAAAGTCTTAAATTAAGCAAGAGAGCAGTTAATCCCATAAGAGAATATCAGAGTTTGTCAGAGCAGACAAACTCTGCGGTTCACCAAGAGAACAAAAGACATGATTCAGGCAGTGTGTCGTGTTCATGGGGTTTATTGGTCAACACACTAAATGTCCCAGTTCACAAGGAGAGGGGTAATTTACCACATGACAAGAACACCCTCTAGCATACACTCATACACCCACACAAACTCGCTCACATACACACCCTAACTAGTCTTACCTGTGATTCCCGCTTTCCTTAAGGTACCAACAGAGCACTAGACACATTACATGGCTTTGTAACATTGTAACCTTTTTTTAATCACTGTAATGTTTGTATTGTGAAAGTTATTATCACTCATATCTTTCAGTTTTTTTTTTTTTCATTCTCTGTTTTTAAAAATGGGTCCTTTAAATAAGATGTATCAAAAAAGGTCAAATATGATCTAGGTTACAATGCTAGAAATGCAGCTCCGATCAGGTGATTATAGGAACAAAGTGTTAAGCAGCATTTTAGAAACTCAATGGTTTTAGGGGTTCAATCCGCAGTCTAAAAAAACATGAAAAGCGCTCGCACTCCTGCACAAACGTTCACAAATAAACAAAACCAAAAGCCTGCTAATGTACATTTCTTAAAACACGTTGGTGTACTTCCGCTCAGAATGCTATAGCACAGTAGTTAAATAATTGAGGTTGAACCAACAGAGCTCCCAAACCACTGATATATTTTGACCAAGCAACCACGCACACACACACAAATATATTTACACTTTTTCCGTTCTTATTTGCTTGCCATTAAAAGGGAAAATTGCCCTGTTTTTTTTTTTTTTTTGCTGTTTTTTGAATGTGCCTTCAGCATAACGGTGTCAAATATCAATATAATACATGGAAGAATTGCAAATGATGGCAGCCAATTTGAAAGTCTGTGGTGGTGCTGCTGCAAGTCCGATTTTGAAGCATGAGGACCAAATGTTTTTTTCTTTTTTGAATTCCTGGGATCATGAAGGGCAATTCTTGAGGGCAGAGCACACAGGGCAGAACTCTCTTTGAGACTCTGATTCACTTCAACATGAAGCTCACATCCGAAGAGAAGAGAAGAGAAGAGAAGAGAAGAGAAGAGAAGAGAAGAGAAGAGAAGAGAAGAGAAGAGAAGAGAAGAGAAATCACTCTGTAGCTTTGAGAGAGAAGGAGAGACGAGGTCGGGACTTGCCCTTCCCCAATATCATCTTCTGTTCCTCTTTCTGTTGTTTCTGCCTCTCCTGTTCAAGCTTCATGCGTTCCTCATGGATTTTCCTTTGTTCTTCTACTATACGTAGCTGATCCTCAGCCTGTTGAAAAAAACAAAACAACACATGAGCAAAAGTGACTTTTTCAAGCATTAAAAACAGTTTTCTTTGAAAACTAATATATAAAGTTGCACTTTAATTAACTACAATAGTGCTTCCAGTAATCCATATGGAAACCTTAGACTAAAAATTTCAGTCAGGGCAGGTTCTTCTACCACTATGTAAGCTGGAAAAAACACTTCAGTCTTCACAATGACTTAACAGTGATAAACATCTAAATAACTCAAACAGATGGGGAGAACAGCTACTTTATGGTAAAAGACAACCCGTAATTCTAACGACCTTGGAAAGTATAAACACAAAAACAGAAGAATCACCAATAAAGTTAAGGAAAAATAACTCCTCAAGAGGCTTTAACTCTTAATCCACTGGCTTGTTTTCTGCAATGGAGCCTTTTTGATGAACTAATTTCTATGATTATTGCAGCTTAACCGGGTATTTAGCCAATATGATTTCTCACAGAATGATCAAAGAACTATTAACTATTACAGGGATTTCAAAGACATCTCACACTCTAAACATTTTTTTGCTGCTTTTTTAAACTACATATTTAAAATGAGTTGAAATAACACATTTCTTAAGGTTTTTTTGGGGACAACTTAACTGGTTTATGTTCAATCCACTTCAATTTGTATAAACGATTGAATTAACAATCAAATTGTATTGGGACAACATGAAAGAACTGTGTGGAACCCTGCATATTACGAGCTACTATGACTTTCACCAGCATAACAAATATTTCAGGACTGCAGGCCTGACATTAATACCCAGAAGACTAATTCATCACTAATTCCTTTTAAAAAATTTTCTTATTTAATTGATTATTAAGGAAATTCAGGGTCATTTGTAAAGAAAACAGAATGATAATTTGCTGACCCACAAACACTCAAAATTGAAAATGTTACATTTAAAATCCATGCTTTTAGGTAACTAAATAAGTACATTTGGGGTTAGGAATGTGTGAAATTTGTATTCAAGTTGCATCCAAGTATCATCAGGTTGCAGTTTTTTTTTGTGCCAATTTTATGAAGGTAACGAAGACCTTTGAAGAAAACAATAAGACAAAATGTTCTTTAGGATAATTTATAGGGAGCAGCCATTTAAATGCTTATGCTTCACTAACTGTGGTCCATTATATTAACTTTGAAAATTTTATTGTAACTCATAAACCACACTGCGGTTATCAGTTGTTTTATTTTATTCCATTAGAAATATCAACGATTCATAAATCAAGATGCATTAAATTTGGATGAAATCATTCATAGTCTTCGGTTCAAATTATTATGTTTTCAATTTTATGCATCTTAATTTGAAGAGGTTCCTTCAATGTATTTAAAAAAAAAAAAATTACTTATTTTTTTTCATCCTGTTGATTTATTTTGCATTGAATTTAAAATTTCAATGCCATGACTTGAAACTTTCTCCTGTGATATAAGATTTTTTGTTTTATTTTAAAATAATACTGCTTTTGTGAATGATTTTGGACATAATTGTGTGGCTTATTGTCCTGGATATTTTTTCCTGTCCTCTAGAATAACTCATATGTTTTGTTAAAAAAGTGGGGAAAACGTACCAGTTTAGCCTGAGCATCAGCAATCTTTCGGTTGTTTTCTTCCAAAATTCTCTCGAGCTCCACTCGTTTGGATTTCTCTTCCTCCTAAAGGGGAGACATGGTGACATGTTAGCAAGGGCAAACACATCCAATGAAAGAAGTCCCCATAAACTCACGTTGCACACTCAAACATGTCTACACTTGCACAAACAGGTACACAGCTACACTCACACACTCTTTCACCCGCTCTCCACATTTCGATCTGCAGATTCAAAAGTCTGAAGCTAACCTCTATGTATGCAACAATGAGCAAAAAAACCCACCCACGGATGTATTCAGTCACACCTTTATCCCCGCCACAATATTTAGACATCCAAACAATCATTTACACATTCATTAACATCCATACACAACAGGTATGTAAAGACAACACATCGACAACTATCGCAGAATCTCATTCGTTTGCAGATGAGAAAGGAAAAAAAAAAAAGAGATAAAAATATAATAAAATCATCTCGTTATATCTCTCTCTCTATTTTTATTCTTTTTTTTAACTATCAGCATCCATAAGCAAGAAGTTTCAAAAAGAAAATGAGAGAGACAAAGAAAGATTAACTCAAATAAAGGAGAGAGTGAATAGTAGTGGCTCACCGATGCTCGTATACCTACGCCTTTCTCCTTTGACTGTGTACTGTACCTACACAACTGCTGATTAAAGGGGGTGAGTATTTACTGCCTGGTCCCGTGTGTCCCGTCCTGGACAGCGCAGCACCTCCCCTTTAAAAATCTCTGAGCTGCTAGCACGAGCTAGTGCTCTTACACAGCAACACCACATGCAGTATATATAGCAAAGTCCAGGAAAAGGAATTATGTTAATCATACAACATTACCGTGTGGGGACGTCAGGCTATTAATGTTAAACGATGTTAAAGACTGTAAAAACACAAAGGTGGGATCAATTGTTAGAGGTGTTGGTCTGAAAACAAAAAACAGTGATGTGTTGGCGTCTAAGCTAAGTGGCTTGTGTGTGTGGTGTTGTTTGTGTGTGTGTTTGCATGTGTGTGTATGTGTACCCGTATGCCAGCACTCCTGAGGAAAAGCAAATCGTGAGGACACAAAAGTACATTTAAAACACTGCACTTTTAATGACGTCAGAAGAACGGAAGAGTCAAAGGAAAGTGAAGTTACAAAAATAAATCAATATAAAACACAAAAGACAGCAATGGAGGAGCAGCAATAGCAAGAGTGGAGCGTTTCGTGATTAATGTTGCAAATGAGGCTAAAATGTGCAAACGCTAAATCTACAATAACACAGATTCATTTAATGGTTCAGTACCAGGGCTACAGATGATGGGCACAAATCTGAAACGTACAGAAGGAGGGCACATTTCTAACCCTATTAGTGCTGAGCCGCTGGATTTTGTGTGTGCTTGTGGAAGGGAATTAGTTTCCCGTTCATAACTCATTGCGTCTTTACAATTACAGTACAGTAACCCTCCTTTACGGTATGGGTGGAATTACAAGCTATGGATTAAGCAAATTAACAAGTTTATGTGCGGTCTGGTGGCCTCAAAAGGTCTTGTGTGTTTGGAACATCCGAAACAGCATTATGTCTTGACCTCTCAAGGTGTATAATGGCGGATGTTCACACTGACAGCTCATGAACAAAAACAGGCCTGGTTTGAACGCAGAGTGACCTTTTTAACAAAAGCGTTTTATTGAAGACAAACAGTTCCATACATAGGTGACAGTAAACTCATAAAAGATAGGAGTAAAAAAGGAGCAGGGTAGGGGTAGGAAATAAAAAGGAAAAGAAAAAGATGAGAAACGTAATACTGGTCTATCACAGCCGTGGCAAAACATTCACTTGAAACCCCCAAGAGGGCACTTGAGGTGCGTTTGATTCAGTCAAGTCACATTGAAGTATTAGGAATAAAGTACAGAGCTTTTCTGTGCAGAGTAAACTAATGCCTAGTTCAGACTGCATGATTTTAGCCCCGAATTTGACTCGCCGACAGGTTTTGAGAAATCAAAGAGAAATGCCTGATATCAGGCAAATCGATGCTTGTGCACGTGAGTGACAATCACACAGTTTGAACTATCAAAGACGCGATCTGAGAGAATCGACGATGAGTCGCTGATGCCTGGGAGATATTTGGCATGCTAAATATCTGGAGCCGTCGGCGATTCAAATCCTAACGTGTGAAATGAGTTTTGACTGAAAATATCATCGGCGATCACCTTCAGCCAATGAGAGAGCAGCATTTACTTGTTAGTGTGTACCTGCTGGCCAGCGGGAGGCAGGGGGAGAAGTTAAAAGTGCTCCTTTTCAGTTTATTTGGACCCAAGAAATGGAGGAAAACGAGTGGAGGTTTGACAGGAGCACCCGTGTCTGTTTGACGTTTCATACATAAAGTTAAAGAAAGTAGAGGAGAAATTGCTAATTCCCTTCAAACCCAGGTGAGCAAATAAGTACATTTTCTACCCCATTTAAGGCATCTTTCTCGTTATGTAGTTAACAACAAAAGATATACTATGTGTTTTTGGCTGTGAGACGTAGTTTGGACGAAGTTGTCGGCGATTCTTCCTATTGTAAAGTCATGCAATGTGAAAGCCCCTGTCGCCGATCCATCTTGCAGTTTAAACAAAGCAGTGACAAAACACTAGCCCAGATAGTCATGCAGTGTGAAAACATCTGTGACACGACTACTTTGAAAATCATGCAGTCTGAACTCGGCATAAGTCTCAATCATAAAATACCCTTATTTAAGCACCCAATAAAATCACGCCCCAAACTGCATGAAATTTTCTTTTCAGTTTCTTTGAATTGCATTTCAATATCTAAATAAAATTTTAGTAACAAAGAAAATGTCCAATTGTTGTCCAATTAAAAACTATTTATTCAAAGTTTAGTCGTTTTTCTGTCATAATTTATAGGAATGCTCTGACCAATCTGCATCGGCCGATAATCACTAATCTGGGCGATCTCATGAACTGATCACAATTGTTTGTTTCTGAGTTTACAAGCAGAGGACACATAAGAACTGAAATATCAGAAATGTATTTTCTGCGTTCTCACCTATATTCTAAGTTCATTTAATCCTGGCAGGAAATACAAGGGATATTAAAAAATAGTAATTTTTTACTTGAACATTTAATAATAAAAATTATAGTAATATATGCTTTGTAATAAACCGTAGTTTATGGACCAGTTTTAGTTTATTTCCTCTTAGTAAAGAAGTAATGGATTTATAGGTGTGCTTTTTAACAAATGCCCTCCAAACTTCGAGACATGTTGAGTTGTTCTTCCATGATTTGCAATGTTTCCAAATTGCTTTATCAGTGATTTTTCTTGACAATTTTAAAATGTTTTATCTATTTTGTTCTGTAAAGTTGCTTCTAATATTTAAGGAATTATATGCAACATCTTTAATTTATTCTCTGAGGTAAGGCAAGATCTCCACTTAAGTATCATGCTTAAAACTGAAAATGCTTGATGCATTATAAAGCTTGAAGCATCAGAATCAGTGCTCAGTATCGACCGATCACCATGACAAGGAACCGGTACTCTGTATCGACTGGAAAAAGACCCGATTGGAGCATCCTACTATTTGAACTTTATTTTGAAAGGTTGTCATTAATTGCATCCATAGTATGAGGTGTTTTTCACTAATAAATCAGAAACTGCAGATGTTTAAAGTAAACTATAAGTAAATTAGGTGAACAGTCACTTTTGGACCTTCAAAATTCTGTCTAAATATTAGCATTTCCTAAACAACAGCTTAACCAGTCTGCTCAAAATATCATAAATGTGTTTAAAGAAATAAGCATTACTATTTATTTTCACTGCCTAGTCTCTATTAATCTACTCAAATGCATCTACCCTGCTGGTCCTGCAGTGTCTCGGGGGTAAACAAGTGTCAGGTTGTGGCACGGCTGTGGGCGTGTGGTTTGCGGCTGAGATCCGCTGTGTTCCGAACGACCGAGCGTTACCTCTCTGGCTTTCTGGGCGTTCAGTTCAGCCTGCCTCTGCCTCTCTAGCTCCTGCAAAAGCTGTGCTTCCATGATGCGTTTGGCCTCCTCCACTCGCCGTAAGACCTCATGTTCAATCTCATCACGCCGCTTCTCCAGTTCCTCCTCCACTCGTCGCGCCACAAGCTCCTCCACACGCCTGGCCGTCTCCTCCTCGATCAGACGCTCCTCGATCTCCTGCTGACGGCTGTGGAGGATACCAGAAAGATAACATTACTTGATTTAACAATTTAATTTTCAATTATACAAATTATAAATGTTATATTAATGAGTATTTTAATTATTTACCATGAACAGATTAAAATGTGGGGAAATTCTGCTATTTGATGTTTTTTTTCCCCCAATACATTTGATTAAATTTACACATTTAATTTATATATACTTAAAATAAAATTTGTTTTGTGTTTTTTTTTTTTTCAAAAGAGGAAAATTTACTAAATTTCAACATATAATTTCTTTACAAAATATTTTTTTTAATAAAAGCTGGAAATTACACACACAGAAAAAAAATTACTTCTCAATGATCATGGCTTATATGATAATTTAAAGTTTTAAATATTTAACGGTTTTTAAAACTTTTGCTTCATGCCACATTTATAAACGAGACCCCAGGATAGTCATAAAAACAAGCACTATATACTGAAAAACGCCTGTAGGTTTTGTATATAATATACAATTTTTTTTTATTTACATATTAAACATATTATAAAACAAATTATTTACACATAAACATATTTCAAAATAAATTAATGGATTTAGTTGACTTTAATAACCCCGATTTGCATTAGGCTTAGCTGGATTGACATCCTGTACATAGCTTAAAAGGCTATCAAAAATTTCACAATCGAATGTCACAAACATTACAATCTGCATTGCACAAAAGTACTGAGCCCTGAGGAGGAAGCTGATACTGGTAGGGTTGACCTGTGAGATCTGCACAATTCTGAAACAAAACATGTTGCGCATACTAAGAAATTATAAACCCATAACGCAAAGTCTGTCAGTCAAAAGGATTCCTGATTACAAAAGCATGTTTCAGCTTTATTTACACTTTAAGCATGAGTAAACCATTAAGCAGAGCAAGCTGTCACACCTGGCCTTAAGCAGCAACACAAAAACACAGACACAATACTGAATCAAGTGACCATAACATTGCCCAGAGCCAAAACAAAACAAAATCTACCAATCTGTTGATTTGATTTCAGTGTCATGAAACTCGATCCAGGGTCTCTCTTTGAATTTTAAAACACCCTAAATTCGTTTACAATGTACTACTCGGGGTGAAGATGAAGCCTGGGGCTGCTTCACTTCTCTTCCTGTTCTTTCACTACATTCTCCCCATTTTCCCTTCTCTCCCACAAACCTCTTAACATTATACCGGTGGTCTCCAATCATGAAAGAGACATGTCAACGATCTGTAATGGTTACAAAGACATATCAGCTAACATGGGCAGCAGATCTCAGTGATAAGATGACCTGATGTGTGACAGCTGACTATGAGAGTCCACAGAGTGATGAAAGTTCCCTGAATACAGGTAGGTAATATGAAACGTCACTTTTTTTGGTCACTAGCTGAATATATTAGCTCCTTATCAATATTAAACAGTCTGACTTCTTGAAATGTAACTGAATTGATTGTGTGGTCTACTTATACATATGGCCATATAATACAGCGGTTACATGGTTATTGCAGAAAATCTGTGCCTTTTGTTTCACAAGGAAATAATCAGACAGAATTGCAACACACACATTTGAGATTTAAATAAGTATATATGCATGCTGATAAAGGTATGGTATACAAATATTACATTTGCAATATGCAATTTTGCATATTGTTCTAAGTCAGGGATGCCTAAACTCAGTCCTGGAGGGCTGGTGTCCAGCAGATTTTAGTTCTAACTGGCATCAACACACCTGAACTGATGTTTCTAGAAAGCCTAGTAATGCTGCGGTCACACTATAGTTTGAACATGCGAAATTCTGTTGTACGGCGCTGCGAAAAGGGGCGGGAATAAACTAAATGATTAGACATTAATAGAGCGATTAGTTTTACATTTCTGTCCAGAGAGGTCATGTTTTGATCTTTGATAGATTTCACGCAATCATGTGATGTGATTTTGCAGGTCAGAGTTCCCCAAGCTTGAACTTTCCAACGCAGCGAACTGCGAAAACTTGTCACACAAGCTTACGTTTTCGGTCTGACGCATTCGTGT
This sequence comes from Danio rerio, assembly GCF_052040795.2. Classification (NCBI taxonomy): domain Eukaryota; kingdom Metazoa; phylum Chordata; class Actinopteri; order Cypriniformes; family Danionidae; genus Danio; species Danio rerio. Next base: position 27,924,205 of record NC_141029.1, on the reverse strand, counting down.
GCATATGAATGGAAGTCTATGGGGAGAAAAGAGCCGTGTGACCACAGCTTAAGAGCTTGATTAGCTAGTCCAGGTGTAGATGTTTCTAAATGGAGTTAAAATTAAACTTTGCAGGACACAGGCACTTCAGAAAAGAGTTTGGGTACCCAAATTCTAAGTATTCCCTCTGTTTGTGGCGATGTTTTAAAGGTTTAGACCAGGACAACCTCGGGTCCTTGCATGTCCCATATTTTGCACAAATAAATGCGATTTGATTTTATGAATGCAGCACTGTTTGCAACAACTTCATGTAACGCTCTGTGTTGGTTTAAGTTAGTATATAATACAAATATTACATCTGCAATATTGTATGTATGTAGAATACATTATTCTATGTATACCTTTCTGATGAGCAATGTTTGTAGCAGAAGTCTAAATCCTTTTATAAAATACAAATCATTTTATCAGTGTTCTCAATGTCTTGTCAGCCCTGTTATGTTCATTAAAATAATGGTGCATTTCATTCCTGTTATTTTTCCATAGCTTTTTAGTTTTGACATGAGTAACATGTCATCCATGTCACTGTGGTCAAGTCCTCTAAATATGCCAATCCTGTTGCTTTCATTAATTTCATTACAACAGAAATTGATTGATTCATGGTCTGTCTGTTAGTTTTAAATTGTATTGCACATATATATTTGTATTTTTAGTCTGTCTTGGAGGGTAATTGCAACATGTAAGATATATATATATATATATATATATATATATATATATATATATATATATATATATATATATATATACATATATATACATACATACATACATACAAACATACATACATACACACACACACACACACACACATATATATATATATATATATATATATATATATACATATGATGCAATCACCCACCAAAACAGACTGGAAATACGAATGACAATTCAAAATTGTGGACTTTTTTGTCATCCCAAAGAAAAGAGGTTCCAAACAACTACATTGATCTTAGTATTGCTATTGGCACAATGCATTTTCTTTTTACATTAAGCGGTCTTCGTTTCATAAACATGACAAACGTGAATAGTCTTACATCTTCCTCTGCCTCTCAATCTCTACTCTCCTGTCCTCCTCTTCTCTCTTCTGTTTTTCGTCGTTGTTTCTTTTGCTCAGTGTCCGGCCGAACATGTCTGTTCGGTCGGGTGGTGAGCCTCCTCTGTCCCTCCTGCTGCCGGATCTTGAGCGGGACCGTCTGTTCCTCTTTGGCTCCTTCGACCTGCTCCTTTTCTTAGATTTGGATTTGGAGCGGCTCCGTTTGCGGCTGTGTTTTGAGTGTTTGGACCGGGACGAGCTGCGGCTCCTTGAGCGTCCCATATTTTGCACAACTAAATCTTATTGACGCGCTAAGAAGGGTTTTTATGAATGCAGCACGGTCTGCGACAACTTCATGCAACGCTGTGCGTTGGTTAAACGTAGAATTGCTTGATATAACCTCGTTTAATAGAAGTGTTTGTTGCTTTCTTCTCCAGTGAATCTGCGGAATAAAACAATATGGCGACCGCCTTCAGTCTTCCTTTTTCCCAGAATGCAACGGGCTCGGCTTTTTCCGGCTATTTTCGTTTTGACAACGAGTGAGAGATATGAGGAGAGAAGTACTGAGGCAGAAATCAAAGGTATCTAAATATATATTACTGTTGGTGACTGCGAACAACCAACTATATGGTTAAAACAGCATATTACACAATATATTATATGCGTTCTACAAGGTAACCTATGCATTATTTATTACAAATTCACCCCTTAAGAAATAAATTACGACTTTGCTAAAAAATAAAACCTTTAAAATATTGTTATTGTAGTTAAAAACCACAAGTTTACCTGGTTTTGCTACTCTAACCATAGTTTAACTATGACATTTTTGTAAACTTGGTAGGCTATCAATGCTTATCTCTCTGAAAAGGTCAGCCAGGTACAGTAAAATACAGAAAACAATGCTGAAAAAAGTGGGGGCATTTTACAAAACCTAGGGTATGGCACAATTCCCTGTGTTGTACATTCCTAAATAATAAGCCCACATTAAAGTGCATGATGTACTTACAATTCATAATATATAAATTACATAAAATAACAGCATTAATTATAAAAACACATCTTAACTTGACTGTGCAGTTTTGTTGCACAATAAAAAAAACCTTAAAATAATTGATGCAATAAACTTCAACTTCAGGCTAATGATTTTTATGTTATTAAAATAATAATTATTATAATAAATTAAACAAACTAAAACATTGAAAAAGTAAGCTCACTACTGAAATCTGAATGCTACGGTATATGGCTACAAAATCTGTTCACAATAATCTATCATAAGCAAATGATTCCATGACGGATTCTGAAATTTGGTTGTCCCAAATGATGCACTGCATAAAATAATGTACTGACCACTTTGAGTCTTGGTGACTTAATGAAGCATTCTGTTAAAATTGGAACTTAGGCCACGTCCACAACTGCATACTCCTATAGAATGTGAAAAACAGTATGTGTGAGTAGTGTGTTTGAATTTATACTATTCAAAAAACAGTTGGTGAGAAGTACCCGAAATGACCTGTATAGTTTTGGCAAGATTTTGTAGTGTGTATAAAATGTCAATGCAAGAGAATTAATAAATTCTGAGTCAAGCAATGCAACTCATGCATCATGGTAATGACAACAGGCCAGATTTAGTGCATAAATATTCCATTCCCACGACTCGTATTTATACTATATACATAAAACAAACTTTTCAGTGGTCATAAAATAAATTCAAAACCAAATGTCGTACCTCAAGTAGTGTGTAATTTCAGGCGCAGCTATAATCTGTTACCCCTGAGAAACAATTCACAACACTATGTGTACTATCGTTCCACCATCTTAAGTTAATTTACTGAGTGATCAGGGGCATATATGTACATGTACAAAAAAGTAGTAAGTAAAAGAAACATTATTCCACACTAAACTGTTGCCATACCATTGTCTATTTAATTTTATGAGTGCTAAATCCACAATAGGAATTAGCTCATTGTATTGTGGAAATCAAAATTTAAATAATCTTTATTACTGTCTATGTCTTGGCTAATGTAATACACATATGATATTCTAAACAGTCCACTGGGCTTGTCCAAACATATTCTACAGTTCATTTTGGATTGTTTGTAATGATTTTTGGGGTGGCTGAATAGAGATACACTGAGCAAAAAGTGTCAAATGAAATTTAGAGTTGTCACAGTCATAGCTAAATTAGCCAGTATAAAATGTACAAACATGGGTGTGGATTCTGTTTCGACTTGCTACTGAATGAATTATAAAAGCACATATTGGAATTTACTTGTGCAGATGAAAACAAATGTAACAATTTAATTTGCAACAACATGGTTAGGTAACATTCTACCATGCCATTCAGAACAAAGTATGTTGACCAATTGTTTTTCTATTCTGCTGGTCCTTTTTTTAGCACATTTTGTTGGTTTCCTCGAGAGATAACCTTATCCTCTGTATGAAGACCAATTTATAACTTACTCTATTTTTGTCAGGCCCATTTGCTGACAGAACGGTCATGCTAAGATTAGGTTCAAAACCATTCGAACTCCAGGGGAGAACTGTGACAGGCAGTTGCTTATTCTGAAAAACTACAGGCTAAAAATATTCAGCCAGGGCTATTTTAAAGTGCACATGTGCAAAGCCCTAGGGACTCTAAAAACTGGAAAATACATAAGAATGAGAGGTTGGATCAAACATTTGAAACAATTTTGGGTGTATATGACATTGGTATGCAAATTTTTTCTTCTCTTGGAAACTAAAGGAAATATTTCAAATGTTTGTAAATGGCTGTGCTCATGAAAGTGCACTCATGCATCACAGTCTAACTGTTTTCCTTGCCGTTAATGGTTGGTCAACACTCCTACATTTGCTCTGAAAAAATATAATAGCTAGGTCAGCACAGATAGCCTTGTCAGTGTGCTGACATATAGTGCAACTGCGCCGCAGGTGTCCAGAGTAGTTAAAAAATAAAATAATAATGCAAGTTTGATTGCTGCAATATATGTAAATCAGTCAAAATTATCATCATGATTTTTACCATCATTATTGTGAGAGGAAGAAAATCACATTTTATTTGATTGAAACTGATTAATAGGGAAGCTGTTATTTTGCAATAGTTTTATCCAAACCCCTAATGGAAACAGGTAAATTTAATCTTAATGCAACATTATTTAATGAGGAAACTTTGTATATTGTTCATTGTAAATGTACTCTCAGTAGTATCATGCTGTCTGTCTGATGACACTAACTGTATCATCAAACTTCTTGACTTTATCTTCTTTTGTGTGGACATTTAGGCACTTGTGTTTTTAGTTTGCAGCTCAGTTTCTAGATCCTTGATCACACCTATCTTTGCGCTAAGTGCAAGATAATATCTGCTAATACCAATATAGTACCAATTTACTCTTCTTGTGTAGACTGACTTGGTCTATTCATCATTTAAAGCAGGGGTACCCAAACCTTTTTTTATGAAGGGCCAAAAACCAAATCTGATTGAGGGGGATTGGTCGAAGGTTATTATACCAAATTATTACATTAAAGCTGCTATGGTAATTTCCTAATGTATTGATATTGAAATATAAATAGAAAAAAAAATACTTCAATCATATAAATAATTATGTTTTTTTGTACATTTTATAATGAAATTCTTACAATAAAGCAAACACATTTAGAACCCAGTGGTTTTCAATGATGAATACACAAGTCAAGCTGCACCTGCCTTTGCCTTGATTTGCTCATCAATGTCTTCTGTATTGTCCTCTATCTTTAAGTGACAGTATTTACATTTATTAAAATGAATTTATGCACAATATTTAATTGAAACATTTCATTTCAGTCAGTGTTTTTTGTAGCTCAACAATTAAACAAACAAATAAACAAACAAAAAATTACATAAATTAGAAACGACGATCTATGTTGATGGCATTTGCAGCAATCGTCATTCTAAGGGTGCTTTCACACTAGCACTTTTGGTCCATACCCGGGTTCGTTTGACGTCATAGTACGGTAGGTTTAGCTAGTGTAAACATGTCTTCTGTACTTGGGTGCGCACCCGTGAACCATACCCGAATCAGCCTGAAAGAGGTGGTCTGGTGTATGGTTCATGCAAAATCTGGTACGGTTCACTTCTGATGTGAATGCAGTCATACCAAATAACAAAAGTGAACCGCCAACTGTACAACAAACTATCGTTTTCATAAGGTTAATTCGTTCATGTGTGTGTGTCTGTGTCGTGGTTCGTACCTTGGTGACATGCGCGGGACTGAGCCAGGGCAAACACAGTGATACAAAGTGATGTCTGCTTGTCTCCTCCAAAACAGCTTCTTCAGACACTGTGTGATGATCTGAATGTTTATAATATTTTTGCAGCAGATGGACGCGAGTCGCTTTTTGTATGTCCAAAACCAAAAGCTGAATGATCGCCATGTGCGGACGTCTTTCCACTTCGGCGCTTGCTTTCGTGACCGTCATCTAGCAACGGCCGTGAAGAGAACAGCAGATCGATAACGCAAGCGTACCAGGGTTCAGAAGGAAAAAAAACAGTGTGAACAAACCAACCAAGGGGGTGGCAAGGGGGGACAATTGAACTTGGGTAGGGTCCAGGCAAGTGTGAAAGCACCCTAAATTTCTTCTTAGATGGAATGACGGGCCAAATCAAAGGTTACCATGGGCCACCTTTGGACTACGTGCCCTACTTTGAGCATCCCTGATTTAAAGACTTTATTCAGAGAATTGGGCCTGGTTTACGCACATCACATAACCACACACACTTTTGGCATGCACTGCAGCCTATGCGTGCGTCTGAGCTCTAGGGAGTCACTAGCCGCATTTCCACTATCAGGCCAGTGCGAGCCAGGGCTTATATCGGGCCAGGCCGGGCCAATCGCCCGGGAGGTTGAGCAGTGAGGCCGAAATCATGTCGCGTTTCCACTGTGGGGCTAGTAGCTCGCAGCGCGTCACGCAAACCCCGCCCCCAGAACATCCCCCGAATCGAACGTCACTCAAACCGCCCACTTCAGCGAGAATCATGCAGATAAAGCACACCATCACATCATCACGAAACTATTAAAATTAGGACAACCAAAACAAACAAATGACACGTTACTGTACAGCAGTACAACGCATGTCTATACGCACATGCCTGTGTGTTTTCATTCATCATATTCATTTACTCGCCGACCGACTGGCATCGAAATCCAGTGGTCTTGCCACCAACGGAGGGACCCGGAGCGCAGGGAGCGCACACATCCATAATATAACACCACATATATAAAATTCTCCGTTAATAACTCGATATAAAATGTTTTTTTATAACATCCTCTAGACAGAATCTGTCCAACATTCATCCCAAATGCTCCGGAGAGAACTGAAACATGATTTTTTTCCCCCTGTAGGCTTTATGACACTTAATAGGTGATTCCCTTTATTTAAAGATGTTGCTTATTATATCTTAAGTAAAGGAAAGTGTTCAGTGTTTCAGCACATAAGAGCAGCACGTAATAAAATATAGCCTATATTTCGTTGCGCTCAGCAGCTATGCACTAATAAAGCTCTTTATGTATTTAAAATTCCCTTTTTTAATTTTACCACGTTATAAAAACATACACACTTGTTTGAGGACACAGAACACATTTTGAACTTGCAGTTTTCCCCGTCAAAAAAGTGCTGCGCGGCTGCAGACAGAAAAAAGGCCGCCTAGTTTCTGCTTTCACTCACCCCGAAAATGCTCTGTTTGCATGATTTGATTAATTTCATCATATCCAAATACTTTATAAATAATATTTAAAACATTTTCCGGTGTTTATTTATTTATTTTTTTTTAGAAAATATCTAAAATCTTTTTTTCAAGAGGCTTTTGAAAAATGAAAGTTTAATATAAATTTGAAACAGTTTGATATAGTACCTAATTGTTATAGCTATAGCTTTTGTTAGTTTTATATTGGTTTATTTATTTAATGTGATTTTATTATAGGCCTATCTAATATTTGTAATTCTTTAAATTATTTCAATATAGGGCTATTTTATCTAGATATGACACTATTGTTTTGAGCCTACAAAAGTGGACATGAAATTTGTAAAGTTTAATGTCCTACTGTTGTATTCATATAGTGTATTATCTTCAAAATAAATTAAAACAATAAAAATAAAAGAAAAAAGCCGCTCGCGGCATCAACAGAGCTATGAATGGAGCGCTCTTTTTTTCGGTCTCACACACACACACAGGCATCTAAACGCGCAAAAACACACTTACAGTATTAAACTTGACAAAACCTCTTGAAAATCTTTACTGTCTGCTGTGTCTTTAATATGGTGTGAAGATTATTATGCGTTATTGAAACATCAAAGATGCAGCAAAGAAAGATCATTTTATGCAACAGCCTTACATTTAAAAGAGAAACTTAAGGGCGATCATATGCAAAAAAGACCCCAGCCTATAATTTGTTCCAGATGTTTTCTTTCCCTTATTTATTTATTTGTTTGGCGCATGTACTCGAGTGCGATCGGAAAACTGTGCCCGCCTCTCCTTTCACTCCGCCCCGAAGCCCCGGCTGGCCCTCCTTGGCCAAGGTATTCGGCGGGCCGAAAAAGGCTGGCCGTTGGCCCCGAGAAAGCCCCGCTTTGGCCCGATTAGGCCCCGGAAGTGACAGTGGAAACGCCACTGGCCTTGGCTCGCCCTGGCTCGCTCGCTTTAGGCGCGATAGTGGAAACGCGGCTACTGGGTGCTGAGAGCACACCTCACCAGTTGAGAGCTGTGTATGTTGGACTGTTCATCAAGGATCTACTGCTGGATCTAATCTCATTATATTTGTTAAATGTGATATTTAATTTACTTGTTGTCTATTTCTATTGATATATTCTCCAAGTTTGGTCTTCTGAATCTATTACTTGTTCTTTTTTTAATTGCTATTATTGATTATTAAAACAGCAAAAGAGACATGAAAATGGAAGGAGGTAGGTATGTTAGGCTCCGTTTTGTTATAAATATGCTTACAGTGAAGATGACAGTCATATGAATGTGGAGCTACACGATGCCTCAACATGTTTGGTGTCTGTTAAGTTGTTAATATCAAAATTAAAATCGACTGTTCCTTACATCATGTTTTGATTTTATTGTAAAGAAAGTGAAACAACGTAGCCAGGATGGTGCGAATAACATTATAAAGTAGTCTACACTGTTCTCTTTGAAGATTTACCCAACGTGACCTTTAGAGTTTGTTTTTCATATCAAACTTGTAAAGTCTGCACTTAAAAGGAAAGGATGCAAGACAGAACTGTGTAGGCTACTTAGCCCCAATCAGATGTCTCTGAATATCTGCAGCTACATCTCCGTTTTCACATGTCTCTATTATCCTCATTCACACTAACACAGAGCTGCAGCATTTTAGAATGAAAACGGCTTTTTCAGCATTTTCAAAACACTCTGTTTTCGGCGCTTGAAAACTCTGGGGTGGTGAGGACGTAACTCTAGCAAAAGCTTATGCGTTTTAAAAAAGAGGAAAACGTATTAGTGTAAACAGGGCCTTAGAGAAAGTTTTTTTAGAGTTAGGTCAGTTTTTTTTTCCATGGTCATGTGGGCTGAATAGGAAGAGTTGCTGTTGAAATGATAGTTTCAGGTGAAGTTCAGCATAAGCTAAACTAAAAAGGGAACATTTTCACTTCCCAAAAAGCATGGTAATAGCATGGTGCTTAACTTTATTATCCACACTGTGGGATATTGTCTCTGGTTTTGCAATACATTACCACATAATACATGTATGATAATAGATGATGTTCAGTTTATAATTGTGTTTAGTGCTGGATTTGTGTTCAGTTCACGAAACCATTCTCCATTGTTTGCCAGAGGAAATAAACAGTATTATATGTGTCTGACCTGATCAATAAGCAACAAACTAAATGACTTACTTCCCATCTGCTACACTAAGACCAACTTTATTTCCTTCCAGTGGAGCAACGTCATACAAAGGGCAGACGTCACCGCTACCTTAGGCCAGATCACTCGCTTTCAATCAGGCCATTTTACAAGTCTCCAACATATTAACCTCGTCTTTAAATGATTAGTTGAGCAGTATAATGCCGCTGCTTTTTCCCGCTCTCCCAACATGAATGGCCTTCATGCTACTTGAGTTAATGAAAAGTCGCTGCGCTCTTTCTTCCCCTTTTTTTACTCATTTGATCAAAGATGGCCTCTCCTCTCTGGCTAACCTCTCCTCTCAGTTGGCCGTAGCCTCTGTCTCTTGAGGGTGAGGGCACTTAACAAACACAGGATCCCACCGCTGGGGCACATTGTCATGTTGATGTCCCAGGGGCCCCAACACAAAGGGCCATTGAGGAGAGGAAAGGAGAGAAAGACCTGAGACAGAGAGAGAGGGAGAACAAGGCTCTCAGGAGGAGTTTCTTTAACCCATCATGCAGCGTGTGTATGTGTGTGTGTTGAGAGGGGGAGGGTCATATAGCAGCTATAGCTCCAGTGTTGTTGGTCACTGGACTGATCCTGGTCACCGACTTCTTAAAAGTCTCCTGGGGTCGAGTCTGCAAAGAGTCACCTTACTGTGTGTGTATAGGTTCATGGAAATTCAAGAAGCTTTTCAGTCCGACATGCTTGAGCTGTGTGTTAATTCTTTATAGCTTTCCTCAGGCGCCATTAAAACAGTATATCTGATGAACATTGCATTACCTTCTGCATTACTTTTACTATTCTTCACTTATGCATTTGAATAAACTTCTTGTCCTAATAACATAACACATCCATTTTGTGCAGCTTAAGAAGTGTGCTGTTGTATTAGCTTGCTTTAGGTGACTGACAAGTGGGCAAGTAAGTTCCATACAGAAAGAAGGATGTAAAGTGTTTCTTTATTTATACTTGATATTAAGATGCATTTTGGTCGACTAGATCACAAGTCACAGGATAGTATATGGATGAGCATGTGTAATAGAATTTTCTAATTTAACATTATAAAATTGCAAAAAAATCTTAAATATTATACAAATGATTAATAAAGCAATTTCTTATCTGATAGCCACATAGTTTTAAAAAGTAAAAAAAAAGAAACATGTTAATGTTTCACCTTTAAAGCAAGCTCAATACAGACATCAAAATTCAAATCTCATCTAGCTACAGTATAACACATCCTGTAATGTTTAAAAAATTAGTTGAGAGTCAGGATTCGGCTGCTTGAAAGTGTAACGGAGGCCAGCTAGTAAGTGTTGTGCATGTAAACCTCACTTCTCTGACCTCTAAAGGCGGATTTATATTTCTGCGTCAAGCGCATGCTCCAGCACAGCCTTCGCATGGTCACATAGCCCTCGCCGTGGCCCGTGGTCGACGCTGCGATGCACCTCTCAAAAAAATTTTACTACACGACAGGTAGCGCAAGATCTGTGATTGGTCGGCTTGGTTGCGCTGATGAGTGTGGGCGGTACCGACAGTTGTGCGAACCTGTTGGAGCGAGAGCTTACAAGTGTTAAGTCCTGTGAAGGAGCTGCAGATGGAAAGTTTGATTTTGTGTTTGCCATATAATTAAAGTTGTTGCACATCTGCTGGTTTTCATCTTAAAATGAGTTTGAGCAACTTCTACTTTAAGGTAGCGGTCTGAAAAAACTAATCACCAGGGAAGAAACTCAACACAGGGGAACATACAAACCTTACTGCCAGCTAGCAATTCAGAAGTGTTATTGCAGAGCAACACAAACAGCGCACAGAAGTATAAATGCACAGCTTGGTTGTGCGTCACGCTGATAACTCGACCAGCCTTTAAGGTGCTATAGTGACAGACGCTAGTGGCCATGGTCTTTAGCCTCCGTGGTAGAGCAACCGACTCTTAGTGGAAAGTTGCCGGATCGATCTCAGCTTGGAGCAGGTTGGGTGGTGTAGGACCGGCGAGATTACAAAAGCTTTCGAGAACATGAACATTCACACTACAAAGGCAGTCTGAATGAATTTTGTAACAATGAAATAGTTTTAGAGTGTTTATCACTGAATTTACTGTTGTTCACTTGTGAATGATTGAAATTCATCTTAATAAGTGTAAACAATGCCTAGGTTCCAGAATCATTATATTTAGGCTATAGTAAAATAATAATCTAGTAATATATTTATATATAAGCATAATATGTATGTATATGATACACATGTATTTAAATAAATATGTAAAATATTGTATTTTGTGCTCTAAATACAGCTAAAAGTAACAATTTTATTTATTTATTTTTTTGTGAATTGATGGAAACTTCTCTTCCCTGAACAATCTAATTCAGAACCGGTACAAATTTCTAGAGCTTTTAGTCTTGTAGGTTGATGCGCACACATAAAATTAAGCCTGGCTAAGGATTCAGCTGTTGATTCACTGATTTGATTCCAGTAAGTAAATTTGAAGGGAAATGAAAACAAAAACTTCATTGCAGCACATTTAAAAACAGAACACAGACGACCCATGTCTCTGAACAATTCTTCATCTTTTACCACTTGTTTTAATTATGGTTGACAACACAATGTGGCATCTCTCTAAACACTGTAACAGGTAAAACGAGTCGTCAAAGCTATATCATGCATATTAATGAAATTGCAGCTCATTTAAAATAGAGCGTGCTGATTGGTTCGAACCAAATCTTTCTTATTTATAATGCCGAAAACTCAATGACTCACTTTGTACCGGCTGGTACAGACATCCAATCTTCATGCTGGAATTTACACAATTATCATATCACTGTGACGCAACTTCAAACTTTCTTTTTAAACCAGAAGATGTTTCGATTATTTTGCATCAAATTGGCATTCATTTAAAAAATAAAATATTAACGTACAGGGGCGGACTGGGACTAAAAATCAGCCCTGGCACTGTAGCCACACCAGCCCATATTACCACACCGACACAACCCCATCCACGGACACGCACATTCACTACTTATATTGTTGTACAGATGGTGACATAATGTAAGCAGTACCATATTTTAAGCAGCTTATGTCCTCCAAGCTGCAACCCATCATTGGGAAACCCCTATACACACATTCACATACATGCACTACCGCCAATTAGGCCTACCCAATTCACCTATAGCACATGTGTTTGGACTTGTGAGGGAAACCGGGAGGAAACCCATGCGAACATGCAAACATGCGAACACACAGAAACACCAACTGACCAGCCGAGGTATGAACCATCGACCTTCTTGCTGTCGACAGTGTCCTTTTGAGTTTATTTCAGTTAATGTTATGCATTTGGCAGCGTCTGATTTTAGAGCAATTTTTTGCTTTCTCTGGGCTTTTCGGCACCTCTGATTGGCACCTCGGCACCTCTGATTGGGTCTGCCCATCTCGAAACCAGTCAACCATTGCCGATTGGGCCAACGCTCAACATTTATTATTATTATTATTAGTATCATCATCATCATAATCATAATATTCACATCTTGCAAGAGAAAAACATGTAAAAACAATACATATTAAAAAAACGTTATTTAAAAAATAGCATACCGGCCCACATTTAAAAAAATGGTCCGGCCCTTCTGGCATTTGCCAGAATTGCCAGATGGCCAGTCCGCCCCTGTTAACGTACAAAACTTTTTTTTTAATTGCGCTAAGCAGGGTTATTTCAAATTATAAACATTTTTATAAACATTTTTGCTTAACCAATTAAACTTTTTTAAATGCCATTCTTGCCAATAATAAGCTTGTAAATTCCATACACTTCTGTATTGTATTTTGTTAAAATATTTAATGTCAGAAGTTTTTTTTTTTTTTTACAAGAGTCAAGAAGCAGCCATCTAAAACATACAACCACACAGAAATTAGTTTGGAAAGAAAAGTTTTCCATGTGCATTCATTTCTACTTAAAAATCTACTTAAACAGTTTCTAAACCATGAGCATCAGCAAACAAAAAGCAATTCTATGTTTCCTATAACCACTACATCATCCATTGTTCAAGCAAACAGCGTGTCCCGCCCCTGTCATTGGGTTGTTCAGCGCTGTTATGTTTCAAACTAACAGATTGCAGGTCCGTTTGGTACAGCTCATGCCACGCTTCCCTTTTCATAAGTGTTAAAAGTTTAAATGTGGATCTAATCCATAAAATCCATTAGATGTGGCCTCTGTCATTGTAGACAGAAGATAGAGTTAGTGAGCTCTTTCTGACACCCTCTTTCATAATAAACGGCTTTATGGATGGAGGGCTTTGACAGGACAAACAAAGAGGTCACAGGTCATTTTTGCAGTATTGGATTGACCCGAAAGGTGATCGGACACAGATGAAATGTACAGGCCTGCCTCTATTCCTTCTCTTATTTCTCTCAGTTACTGGAGGAAAACATTTCTTTCTACGTATATACAGAAAATTTATTTAAAAGGACAGTTTAAAAAAAAATATATATATATATTATTTCCAGAGCATTATGAGTTTTTTGTTTTTCTTACCAACGTAATCGCTTGACAGTTCATAACTTGTTGATTTAGAGGCTAACACGTTTTATTTTTATTTTTTTTAACTTTTCTGACAATCTATAACTTAAACTCAAAATAATATTCCTTGTTAATTTATTTGACAAGTAACTTTGTATTTTAGTGGGACAACACATTTTTAACATTCAGGTAAATCAATACACATTTTTGCAAATGTAAACTTTAACAGATACAGTTGAAGTCATTTCTTTTTTATTTATTTAAAATAACGTTTCCTAAGTGATCATTAACAAACCAAGGAAATTTTCACAGTATTTCCTATGAAACAGAAAAAAACAAAACAAATCTGAAGTCATAATTAGTCTTATTTCTTATAATTTGTCTCGAATAAAAGCAGTTTTTAATAATAAAAAAATAAGGTAAATATTATTAGCCTACTTAAGAAATATTTATATTTTATAATTGTCTTCAAAACAAACCAGTTATACAATAGCTTGACTAATTATTCTAACTTTCTTAGTTAACATAACCTAATTAAGGTCCAATCCCAATTCTATTTTTGTACCCCTACCCCTTGAAAGTGAAGGTCTTCAAAACTTACCCCTTAGAAATAGGACAGCATTACAACACCTGCACATGTCATCATATGTCATTGTTTTCTCTTACTTTATATGAGATTGACGATGGCAACTGCTGTTGCATTCTTTTTTTTGGTATTTATCCGTAAAAAATCACTAAGGTTAGCAATATTATGTTGTTATAATGATCTAATGTGGCAATAATCTCGTAACTGTACTGTGCATTTACAAAGTGGCCATATTCATCTATGTAAACACACAAAAACAGCATTAACATTATACCAGACACTGTAAAAAGATTATTACCAGCCACTAGACTTTTTCTGACAGGGTATTCGAGTGTCACTGAGTGACAGATGTGAAAGTATGTTGTGGGACTACTATACAGGAGTTATTATTATGGATTATAGATAGCGAAATTTAGCGGTTTTAATTTTAGCGTTTTTTTTTTAAGCATGACAGTTATAAATGTATTAAAGCATGTGCTTGTTTGTTGTAAAAAATCATATTAATGACAAAAATAATACTAATTCTTGCATCTCCTTCCGTGTGCTGCCATGCTGCAGTTGGTGCAGATGGTGTATTCTGGGAAATTATGTCACTACTGAAAGCAAAATGAAAAGGCAAAACTAAACAAGTTGAATAAAACTTTAACTTGAGCGTGACTTATCTTCGTGGCGTTTTAGTTGTGACACAGGAATATGCATCCAAATTTAGGGCGCCAGTGTTCTGTTAACACAAAAGAAGATATTTTGAATGTTGGAACTGTTAGCAGCTGACATAAGGGGGAAAACATGAAAACCATTGGCCACCAGTTTCTAACACTCTTCAAACAATTATCTCTTGTGTTCAACCAATGAAAGAAACTCAACAAGGTTTAGAGGAGGGTGAGTAAACGATGACAGAATTTCATTTTCAGGAAAAATCCCTTCAGCCCTTCTTTCTTTCCTTTCCCCTTCTTCTTAACTATTTAATCTCTAAGTAGGGATCCTTGAGAAAATTATACGGGAGGCAGTGAGACTTTGGTAACACAGGAAAAAAGAGCCTGAGAAAGTCCCAGCAGGAAAAGAGCCACATCCATCACGGCTCCAGACCTCCTCTCTTCATCTCACTCTCTGTCCCATTCTCTCTCTACCTGATCTAGAAACAATGGCCATTTCCTGCTTCTGAGTCTTGAGACTGGAAGCAGGAATGACAGAATGAATAATCATGAGAGAGGGTGGGCGTGAGAGAAAGAAACAAGCTTAAAAGCTGACGTCACCTGTGTGTGCACACGTGTGTACATGCATTACAGATGTTGGTCAGAATAATTTATTAACAGAACTGTACAAACATCCTCACGACAGACCACACAATGCAAATCATTGTTTTTTCTCTCAGAGATATCGTCAGTGGTGTAAAGAAATAAATTACAAATACTTAAATAACTGTAATTGAGGAATTGTAAGTAGTTTTAAAAATGTGTACTTTTACTTTCATCCGAGTACATTTTTAGTGCTGTATTGATACTTCTACTTAACTATTTTTGCAGCAAACCATCTGGAAGCATTAAAAGTGTCCAAGAAGATGTTCAAAATCTTTACACGCAATGACCAAAACTATTTAGAATGCTTATCACTGATATAAAGATGGTAAATGATTACTGTATTAAGAATGTTACGTTTACACCCACACACATGCACAAACTGCATGTAAACGCATTAGCTTTTCACAGCCTAATACTCACTACTCATGAGTACCTTTATAAGGGCTACTTTTTACGCATAGTTTGAGTAATCTTTACAACAGATACTTTTTTTCTACTTGTGCTACCACTGTAAAACCCAAAGGGTTAAGGTAACTTAAACCATTTGAGGACCATTTAAGTTTAAAAACTAATCTAAATAAGTACTGTGAACTTAATCCATTAGAGCAAATGAAGCAATTTGAGCACAGTAAAACCCAATAAATGAACAGAACTCAAACCAGCTGAGTACTGTAAAACCCAATTAGTTAGGTCAACTCAAACCGCTTGCTACAAACCATTCAAGTAAAAAACTAATCTATATAAGTACTGTGAACTTACTCCATTTAGGTTGAAGTAATGGGGTATTTAATTAACTTATTACCTTCAGCACTGAGTTCAAAAACTTTCTTTTTAAAAAAGTAGAATTAACTTTAAGTAAATTTAGAGTCAATTCCACTCATATTATTTGATACAGTTGACTGTTGGGTTTTACAGTGTACTGGATATCGTAAGCCTTCCAAAGCTAAACAAGGTTTTTAATGATTTTTATTTGTAAAGTCTTACTTCATTTTTCCACAAATTAGTGCTTTAAAATGTCTTTATTACAGCAGAAGGTGTTAAATTCATAAAGGTATGTTATCATTCAATGTTACACACAATTCAAAAATATTTATCAATATCAATTCAACTTTGCATCTTTTTTTAAACTAAATTGATACTTAAATTTGATCTATTTCTAAGAAAACAGACATTTTATTTGTATTTAGCATCTCAAGTAAATGTATTTTGATTTAACAATTTGTCACCTTAGAATTAGAAGGTTCTATCTGACTTTTTTTTTTTTTTTTTTTGTAAAACTGAGTTATTGACATGTTCTTTTTAAATGACTTATTTACATAAGTAAAAAAACTTATTTACATTATGGGATGTTTTTTTATAAGTTGTTTACATTTTAGGAGTTTTTATTTAAAAACAAATGTTACCCACATACTGTTTGCTATGAATTGCAAAAACTTTGAAGCTCAATATCTCAAAATCATTCAGGATGCCGATAGAACCTTATAATTCCAAGGTGACGAAATATAGCCCAATTTATTCTTCTTTTTTGCAGAAAGTCCAGTCCATAGAGTAGTTAAGCTATTTTTCTAGTTTGTGTTAATAAATTAAATGTTGATAATTTTTTTGTTACTTAGTCCTAAATAGTTTGGAAATTTACCTTTATAAAACCTGCTGAAACCCTGCACAAATTGGAATGGTTCTATTACATATTTATTAAAATTAGGAATGTTTGGAGACCCTAAAAAGACATTTAAAATAACATAATCCAGAAACTTTCATGAAACGAGTAATGTGGGAAGTAACAGAAATTTTGGCATGGGAAAACATTTGCCTTCCCATGGGGAAAAATAGGCATACATTAACCAGATATCAGCAACACAAAGTTTGTCCTGGAAATGCAAACATTTCCAGTGCACATATGAAAGTGTCAGGACTTTTCTTAAGATGTCATTTGTCAAGATCACAAATGCTCATTAGTCAAATCTTAAAATAAGCCATAGCCTTTCAGATGAAAATAGCCCTCATTAGTCGTGTTTCAAGAACACTGATTTGCACGGTAACAATTCAGGCGTTCATCAGATAACATGTTCATACAATAAAGTAGATATTTATTGCTGAAGGACATTGCTATAGTATTTGAGTGTGCACAATGAAAGCTGTTCCACAATATCAAACTCTTTTTAAAAGCTTGTTAGCCTCACTCCTTGCCTTCTTAAAGACCCCCTTAGGACTCCGCCACACTCTTTGTACAACAAACACACATGCACAATGAAAGTCCCACATGTTTGACTGATGTCTTGCATCACAGTTAGATGTGATTGATCCGTTATATCCATCACCTCGGCTGTCTGGAGCACAGTTTGCCGTTACCCTCTCAGTCTCCACTCCCATTTTCATGCGGCATGTGCGTGTCACTGTCACTAACCGCCCTTTTGTTTCTCACCTCGTCCGTCTCACTGACGCTCTATGAATCAGGGCTTTAAAGTGGGCTGGGGTTTGCATTTGCACATGCATGTCTGCTTATGTCAAACGCTCATATGAATATAATTAAGGTTTGAGAACCATGTGTGTATGTATACAGTTAAAGACAACATTATTAACCCTCCTGTAAAATAATTGTTATTATTTTTTAGATATTTGCCATTGTGATTTAACAGAGAGTCAAAAAAAAAAAATGAAACTACAAAAACTAATTTTGTCTTTGCCTTGATGACAGTAAACTGCAATGTTTTCTTGCTTAGATTTTTTTGTCTTGTTTCTATTTCAAAATACTGTCTTTCTTTCAGAAATAATATGTCACAGTTAAGTGAGTTTTTCCTTAAAACAAGCAAAATAATCTATCAATGGGGCAAGCAAAGTTTACTTTTGAAATAGGAAAATTTAGCTTACCCCATTGGCAGATGATTTTGCTTGTTTAAGTGGTAAACTTTATATAATTTTAATAATTAAATTAATATTAATAATATGAATTTATTTCTTAAAAAAAGACAATGCAACAGTTAAGAAAAACAAAAAATATACAGTATATTACATATTGTTGAAATTTTGTAGTTTATAATTTTGTTTGAATTTAAATGTACTTTCTTTCTATTTCTAAAGAGATTTGGTGACTAAAATATTATTTCAATAAATGTATCTATTTAATAAAAATAATTTGTTCAAATGCACCAAAATATATTACCCATATTTAATGAGAAATGGATAAAAATATTCATTTTCAAAATGCGGGTTGTGTGTACAGTACTCAGCAAAAATAAATACACTCCTCACAAATCAATTTTTTAAATTCACATTTTTAATAGGAAGCTGTACAATGTTATATTTTGCATATACATTAGATTAGTCGGTAATGAAGCCAAATCTGAAGCTTCAAGAGTTCACACTTAGCTGATGATTGATTATTAAGCTTGTTTGGAATGCTGTCCCGAGAGAGAGCCCTGAGCTCATAAGATCCTCGAGTCCGGGGCTCTCTTCCGTTTTCAAGGCGAGAGGAGAGTTTGAGCTCAGTTAGATCTTGAGAACTCCCCTGCTGTAGTAGCCGATGAACAGATAGGGATTGCTCTTAAGAGATAAGAACTTACTAGGTGCATGTCTATGGTGCAGATGATTTGGATTAGTCAATTCAGATAAGTTGCATGTTTCTGGACGGTGGGAGGAATCCAGAGAACCCGGGGGAAAACCATGTGAGCATGGGGAGAATGTGTAAACTCCGCAAAGAAAAGACGGCTGGCTTGGTAAGGACTAGAACCAGTGACGTTCTTGCTGTGAGTCAACAGTGCTAACCACTGGGCCACCGTGCCACCCATTTATAAGAAAAGGAGGAGGAGGAGGTAGTGGCGGAAGGGGGATTCTTCAAAACGAAGATGGCTGTCAAATGGAACTTAGGGTATTTATAATGGCTTAGGAATCGTCTGATTGTTGAAAAATAAATTGGATAATGCAGGACCAGCCGCAAGCAATCATAAGCATGTGATCCTCTCGAAATTAGTTCATGAATAAACTTAACTTATCTAACAAAATAACTTACAATAACGGTCCAAAAGCTAGTACACCCAAATTTATGTTATAGAAAAATCTTAAATACACATTTAAAAAGAGGAAAAATCAAGAAAAAAAAAGAAAAAATGAACAAAACAGTTGAAATTTTGTAGGTTGTAATTTTTTTCAATATTTTTCTTGAATTTATATGTATTATCTTTCAATTTCTAAATATATTTGGTGACTAAAATATTATTTTAATGGATATATCTGTTTAATAAATCTGTTTTGTTTAAATGCACCAAAATACATTGCCTATATTCATAGATAAAATAAATATGGATAAAATATTCATTTTCAAAATGTGGTGTATTGTTTTGAGGTGTTTCTGTAAAATGCTGGGTTGATCAAGACAGATGGTTTACTTAGACTATTTACTTGATACATGCAAAACATCAACATTTCTTATCACTATTAAGAGCTTTAAAAATTTCACTGTTATTATCTATTTTTATGGTATTACCTCCTTCCATATATACAGTACTCAACATAATTGAGTAAATACTTGTATTTTGTCCTTTATATATTTTAATACCTCTTTTTGTTGGTCTGGGTCAAAACTGTTTCCAGTCACTTTCATAGTAACTGAAGCACTGAATAATTTGGCACAAACCTGCATCATGGGCTCACACTGCTATATTGGCTCATTCTGAGTCAGAGTGACTGTCAGACACATTCAAACTGGGTTTTGATTGAGTAACTTATAGATTTTTGTTCGCTTGATCCATGAACTGTTTTATATGGATCAGTCCAATTTAGTGAACTGGTTCATTCCTTCATTTTGGATATTCTCTTTCTATTGGACTGAAAAAAGAAAACAGGAAACGCAAAAAGCACAAAATCTCAAAATGCACTGAATCTCAATTATTTATTTATTGTTAACACTTTAAAATAATGGTTCATGTTAACGGTCCTGGAATGTTGTAGTTGTATATGTAGGTTAGGTGTATGTAGGTCCATATTAATGGTCCATGTTAATGTATACAATATAATCAATACATTAACTAACATTAACTAATGGATCATAATTCTAAAGTGTTACCATTTATTTAATTTTTATTTTATAATGCCTGCAATGTCTTAAAGGTATAATGATAAGGCTCGGTTTCATTTTTGGGTGAAGGGGAACTGAACTTTTTTCTCCTTCAGAACTAATCTTTACCTTTTTTTGTGTCTTAGGTTGAGTCCTAATTTAATAGATTCTAATACTATTTGCCAATTCATATATACATCAAAATGAGAGGTAAAAATGCTTTATAAACAGATGCCAAAATCTAAATATAATAAAAAATCTCCATCAAAACTGTAAGAGCTTTTCATAATATATCTTATTAAAAGATATAGAAAAAGTTGCCGAAGTTTACAGCTTAAAACAGCTTGTGTGCAACAAGAACGAGTTGCTTTTAACATTCACTGTAAAACCCAACAGTCAACTGAGTGTAGTTACCTCATAAATAACTGGAAGTTAATTTTACTCATTTGAAAAGAGTTTTGAACTCAGTGTTAAAGGTAATAAGTTAATAAAATACCTCATTCAACTGAACTGGTTTAAGTTCACAGTACTCATGAGGATTCATTTTCGAACTAATGCTTTACACTAACTTTTTGGGTTTTACAGTGTTGAAATGTCTTTTTGTCATTTGTCAACAATTTAATCCATCATTGTTAAATAAAACTATTAATTTCACTAAACTTACTGACCCCCGGCCGTTTAACATTATTGCACATGCTGACATTTAGAAGCAGTAATTAAAACAGCCTTTCCAATCAATGTAATTAACCTCAGGAGCGATTCTTTGAACATGAAGTATATAATAACAAACCATTTCAATGCAAAATTTTGTATATTTAAATTATAGCGTAATTAGACTTTGAAACGGTAATTAATCTCTCTGATCTTTTCACTTGATTAAACTAAATTAAATATTGAAATTCTGCAGGTCTGCATGCAAGCTCGACTGGTCCCCGAGTGAGCGGCTCATGCTGTGGTCTGGTTATTGACCGCCGAGGTCAGGTGTGATTGACAGCTCTATTAAGTCTGAGAGTCTGTGTGACGCTTACTTTCTAAATGGAGGAGTGAGAAGTTTCACCTTCTATCACCTCACAGTGACACGGAGCTGCTTAGCGCTGACACTTACCATGACACTCTTTTGGTCACTTTAAAGGATGCCCTTTAACCCACTCCGATGACGCAAACTCTATATTATACACTCTCACTAACTAGATTCAACATATTGTGCTCGGCATGAGTACGCTCCTCTATTTATTTTCCCTATTTATTAAACTTTTAGTTAACATTTTCCCTCAATGTATATATTTTTTAGACTGTGATCTTTAGATTTAATTGTTAGATTAGTTTGGCTTTGGTATTCACTAATATAATGCATATGCATAAATATATAACCGTAAAGCATCCTATATAAAAATTAATCAGGGCTTTTTTTTTTTGTAACACATTTAAATTTAAATGCATTGTATTTCTATTGCTAAGGATGTTAGAGGCCCACACTCTTATTTTAATAGATATAACAGTTTATTAAAATGTGTTTTTTTTGTAAATGCACCAAAATTCTTGGCTATATTCATTGAGAAATTGATACAAATATTCATGTTCAAAGAGTGTACTTATTTTTGCTGAGCACTGTATATGATGAATCTATAATCAATAATTGTTAATGTTATTTAAAAAGGCAATATTGGAGTCTAATCAAGACAACGTGTGAAATGTGCAGATCATATATTTCCAAAGTACAAAAAATGTCAAAAGCCTGTGAGCTGAGGGGCTCTTTCAAATGTTCGTATTTAAGAATGAGTTATTTTCACAGATTTTGTTCATGCATCATCTCTTAAAGAACATACAGGTCAAAGGACAGTGCCAACATGATGGATGTACTGTGTCTGGGAATTTATTTATACTATGCTGGATTACGAAGTTCCACACATGGCATGCCGGGGAAAAATAAAACAAGATATCATGGCTATATTTTTTTAAGTCTGTGTTCCTACAATTTTATAATTTGCACAATTTAAATTCTAAGAAGGGAACAAAATTACTTAAGCAATTCAACTTTTAGTAATTCGGAAGGACTGCAGTTTTTGTATATAAAAAAGAGTTTACTGTCAGTGCTTTCAAAACATGTAACTGCCTCCAAAGGGCACTTCAGAGAACAATCGTAGTCACAATCGGGGTCATTCCAAACCCAAGAATACTGGCCACTTTATAGGGTCCTTTAAGATGAAGGATTTAAAGAGTGTAAAGTGAAGACACTTTACTTTTTTTTTTTTTTTTTTTTTTTTTTTTACAGAATAGGGGCTTTCTTATTCAAGGAACATTTAACAATTTCTAGAACCTTTGCTGGAAGTACACACTTTTAATATGTTCACAATGATTTTAGTTGTAAATTCTCTATTTGGCAAGATTAGAAATGCTGAGTTTCACACAATTCCTTCAACACAAATTGATTAATTTAACTTAATTGTTTTTACACATTTAAGTTGATTAAACATAAAACAATTCATTTGTTCTAATACAGTGTTTCTCAACTGGTGAGTCGGGTCGCGGGAACATTTTCAGTGGGTCTCGGAGTGTGTGGTTAAAAAAAAACAAAAGTTAAATGTTTTACTTATTTTGCTTATACTAGACTTTTATTTTAAAATGTGTGCGCGACAACCCTACTGTTTGACATGTAAAATTTTATTTAATTATAACAACAAATATGTCGAAGCCCAAGTAGGACCCCGAACATGTAAAGTATGGATATATATTGACGACAAAAAAGACTTAAAGCCTTAGTGTCATATGTAGTGAGGTGCTCTCAAAAGAGAGCATGAAACCTTTTAAATAAAACAACATTTAGAAACCAGAAAACATGTTTTATTAACAGTATTTGTCAATTTTACTTTGTAATATTTCTATTATTTGATCCATTTTGTTAAATGAAAGCAATAAAATAGTGTTTATTTGTAAGTCTTGGTGAATTTCTTATGATTTATCTGTCACTACTTGTGTATGTTAACAAATAAATACAAATGAAGTATAATTCCCAAAACTGTATTATAGTTCCCAAAAATTTGGGTCGCGGCTTGATGACCATGTAAAAATGTGGGTCCCATGGCTAAACCAGTTGAGAACCCCTGTTCTAATAGACTCGAAAATTCCTCAGACGTTCAATTTTGGTTGCCCTACCTGATGAATTAATGTCAGTATTTGATGTTAATATGACATTGGTTTAAGATGTTGGCTCGACCTTGAATTTTGGTCATTTTTCAACACAACCTAAAATCAACCAAATATCAACGTCATTTGATGTCGTTATTGGACGTCAAGATAACGTTGTCCTTAGATGCTGACTTGACATTGAATTTTGGTCACCTGACATCACAACCTAAATCTAACTTAATATTAACATCTTATGAGGTTGTGTGCCTGCTGGGTTATGTTGATTCTGTTGAAACTCATTTTAAAAGTAACAACAAGAACAAGTAGAACAAGCAGCAAAAATCTTTTTTTTTTTGAGTGTGGGTACAATATGTGCAATGTTTCTTTTTTATTATGCTAGTTCAAAATACTTGCTTAAAATGAGTTGAAGATTATGTTCAATCCACTAAATAAACAACATAGCTTAAAAAGTTAAATTAATCATTTTGTGTCGGGGCTACATGAGTTTTGTTGACGTGTAGTTTAGTTCCAAGCATGCTTTGCTTTAGATTGCATTTGAAACATGTTGACAGTAAGTGATGTTAGGTGTATTTAACGTATTTTATGTACAATAAAAAAGTATTGTAAGAATTCACTCTTCACTTATTTTAAATATTAAACAAATGTCAATTATGATTTTGAGTTCATTTACTTAAAGAAAAATTCACTAAACACCTTTTTTGAGCATGTTGTGTTGATTAAATGTGTCACATGGTGTATGCTTAAATCACTACTTTGTTCTTAAAACTTCGGCCAAAGTAACATGCTTATTACTGAAGTTATTTTATTTATAATTATTGAAGACTTGCTGAAGACAGCTTGTGTTAGGAGTTCAAGTCTGCGGTATAAGATAACCTGAGATACTTTGGCTGATATTTTTGGCCGGTTTCACTGTTTGAGCACCTCTGACCTTCCAACCTCCCGTATGTAGGTGGCAAATTCATGGGGTGAGACAGCTGCTGCCGGAGTGTGTGTGTGTTTATTTTTTAATTGCAAACCTACATATACAACTTCAGCATTCCAGCCCTACCACAGATACACACAGATAGATAGACAAACACATCCGTCTAAACTAAAACTGGGTGGTATTGGTGACTTGATGTTGACCTGAATGTGACCCTCAAAGTCACTCTCTCCTCCCTAAACTGGGCTCAGTTGCGTGGAATGCTCGCACCCAGCATTCCCACGTATCTGCAACTGATAATAGGTTTATCTCTGTGACACACACACTACATCCAAACATGTTCAATGCATCAAATTAGCCCCAGTTTACACCTGATTGATGATAACCTGCATTTATCTTAATAATCAGCTGGGATATATATTTATTTTCACCTGGATTGGAAATGTGTTACGATTTCTTCAAGAATCTTATTTTTTTGTGCTTTCCATAACATTTGTAAAGCATTGTGGTTTTGACACACAAATAATATTGAAACATGAACCCTTGTTATGCTTATGAAAAGGTTGTAAAGTTGCAACTACAAATGCATTTGCAAGTATTGCTATTTTATACATCTCAGCAAAGTATGAATAGTATAAATTTTCGCAAAATGTCCCTAAACAGTCACATATTAAGTCAGTAGTGAGAGAAAATAGGTTTAGTTACTCAAGCATCTACTACTAAAGCAATCAAGTTACATTTTTTGGTAAAAGATTTTGTGGGAAAAGTTTGACAGTTTAAAAATGTTTTAAATCCCATTTACCCCTGTATTTCATCTTGATTTGTATTGATGAATACACATCTTAAAGGGATAATTCTCCCAAAATGAAAAAATATCTCTATATTACTCACCATCTAGTGGTTCTAAACCGGTTTGACTTTTGGTCAGTTGACCACAATAGAAGGTATTTTGAGGAAAGCTGGAAAGCTGTAACCATTGATTTTCACTTGTTTTTCCTGCTATTGAAGTCAATGATTACAGGTTTTCAGCTTTCTTCAAAATATCTCATCTTTGAATTCAACAATAAAAAACTCATAAAGGTTTGGAGCCACTATTGTAAATAGTGCGACACCTCTAGCGAGCACAAGTGATGGAGATTCACATGCAGGTGAATATGGTTTTATTTATTGAGGGACGTATTTTATTATCAGAGTCTCATGTAGCCTTAATCTTTTTTTTTCAGAAATAATTATGAATGATAATGATGATTATCGTTAATGGATGACACGGCCGAGTTGTTTGTCGCTCAGTCAGTTGCTCACATTCCCCATCTGGCCATCACACTGTCTCATCACAGGTGATCTCAGCCATCTGTTGCGACCAGTAAAAGTTGCTAAGATATGCAAAGTACCGAAATGGCAACACACTGACACTCATTCACACATAAATATTCTGGAAGAGTGCCTTGAGTATAGATTAAAAAGAGTGGTATACCATTAAATTGAATGTGCATATTGCATTGTTCTAAAATGTGATGCTAAAGATAAAATTTCTCTAAAATTTCCAAAGAATGTCTAGATCTTGAGTTTATCTTCATTGTATATTTTCTTTCTTTTTGTTGTTGGTAAAAATACATTCATATTTACATATTACATCTCAACATCACTCTCAGTAGTGTATGTGTTCTTGGGATGTTTACTATGTTGAATTAATTTCATTAAACTGACAAAATGTAGTTTATTTGTGTCAGAAAAGTGATTTGACACTATAAAGCTGCAAACTTCCTAAACTTCCATGACCCGCGGATACTGTCCAGCTGAAAATAGATGCAACAGTAATATCTAATGCGTAATTGTAAGCACTTAATCAGTTGTGTGTGTTTACATTGTAGGATCATTTCCGGTCTTTCTGCACAGACATCACAAGGAAAGTCCCTGCACAAAGTTGACTAACACACAGACAAATACACATTAATGAATGCATAATTAAACATTAGTGTGTGTATTATATGCAAGTTAAATTTAGACTACATTTATATTATATTATATTATATTATATTATATTATATTATATTATATTATATTATATTATATTATATTATATTATATTATATTATATTACATTTTTATATTATTTTATTTTATATTTGCATTATATTATATTTTTATTATAATTATTTTTATATTACATTATATTATATTATATTATATTATATTATATTATATTATATTATATTTTTATATTATATTATTTTTATATTTGCATTATATTATATTTTTATTATATTGTATTATATTATATTATATTATATTATATTATATTTTTATATTATATTATTTTTATATTTGCATTATATTATATTTTTATTATATTGTATTATATTATATTATATTATATTATATTATATTATATTATATTATATTATATTATATTATATTATATTATATTATATTATATTTTAATGCCAATACCATTTTTATTATCAAACTTTTTAAAAACATATATACAAAAAAAAAAAAAAAACATAATTTCATGCTTTTGCTTTCCAGAACTTCATAGGAAAAATCTACCAAGCACATTCAAAGCCACCAATCGTGGTAAGTGTTAGTCAGAACCTTGCTTCACAGACACAAACACACACGCTCCCATCAATTGTTTTCTTGCTGCTATTGTTTACAGCTGCTTTGTGTCTCATGGTGGGAATCTCTTGTACGTAGAATAATGAGTGGGGGGAAAATGACAGGAAGGGAAAGAG
The DNA here is from genome assembly GCF_052040795.2 of Danio rerio. Lineage (NCBI taxonomy): Eukaryota > Metazoa > Chordata > Actinopteri > Cypriniformes > Danionidae > Danio > Danio rerio. The sequence goes on along the minus strand of NC_141029.1, from coordinate 27,897,018 downwards.
ACTTCTGTCATTCTGAGGGTCCGTCACACGCTCCATATGCTTATTTAATTACTGGGCGCAAGCCAGAGAGACTAATGGAGTTTGAGAGAAAGACAGAGGTGTGATGTGATGTGATGATAATGAACATGCACGCAGTATTAGACTGATTCAATTGCATGCATGCAGAAGATCCTACTCAGCAAAGAGGACACATATGTTTACATCACCTGAGATGGCGACGCTCTCACTCTCGCTCTCATACACACACTCGCTCGCACATGCAGAACAATAGTCACAGATTTAGAAGGCTGTGGGAAAAATAATACAAACACACTGTCCATCCAGCACACGCACACACACATATCCTCCCCACCCAGCACACAACACCAGCATCTCTTCAGATCTGCTGTCCTGTCTTTTACAGTTGATGCCAAATTCATAACAATGGTTAAGACAGCCAGTGGACATTACAGTCTGCTCTAAATGTTAATATTTTGCATATTTTTGGGGCTTTGTTAATCATGTAGATTGATGAAATAGTTAACATGTCAATAGTCAATTTTTAAACATTCTGTAACTTTGCAACCACGTCAATTAGCAGTTATTGGTTGTTAATCTGCTTTAGACTTTGTGACATCAAAGTTTAAATTGTTTATTTTGCTAGGGCACATTTTTATTATTTAGGTCATTAAAAAAATTAATTGGGCAAGTTAAGCAATATTCCATTTTAGTTATGAGGACTTCACATGTACTGAGATAGAGGTCTCAGTAACTTCTGGTTCACTCAGACTTTAAGATCTACTAACATTGTATTTTAATGATCAACTAAAAAACATTTGCAAATACATGTTAACTTATTCTATTAACCCTAAACACATCTCTAATACTCTACAAAGAAAAAGTTAGTTGACTGTTCAATTGCAAAGTCTTTGTTTGCGTCTGATATGAACATTCATTTTCAAACAATCAGTCATAACTTTTTCATTCAAATGTGTGTCTTGTGACCACTTCAGTTCAGATTTTCTGTCATTTTTTATCATGCTTTATATCACATTTGCAGGAGCACTTGGTGTACTTTATGAGTACTGCTGATAAACAAACCCATGTTACATGATTTTTGAGCAAAGTGAAAGCAAGTAAATTAAAATCACATATATATGTCCACTGCAATATCAACCACTGTTTTGGTACAATGAAGCAAAGTAAAATTTTCTTTTGGTGTGCTTTCTTACAACAAAATCCCACCATTTGCATTCCAACCACATCTTTAGTGAACTTCACTTCAGTGCCTTTTCTATAAAAAAAAAAAAGACATTATTAAAAATGGGTAAGCTGAAAGTGTCTTGGACATCATTTACATTGGTATTTATTGTTGTACACATGTGATTGGATTGACAAAAAACCTTCTACCACATGTAAATGTCACCATAATAAACACATTCATTCATTCATTCATTCATTCATTCATTCATTCATTCATTCATTCATTCATTCATTCATTCATTCATTCATTCATTCATTCATTCATTCATTCATTCATTTTCTTGTCAGCTTAGTCCCTTTATTAATCCGGGGTTGCCATAGCGGAATGAACCGCCAACTTATCCAGCAAGTTTTTAACCAGCGGATGCCCTCCCAGCCGCAACCCATCTCTAGGAAACATCCACACACACATTCACACACACACTCATACACTATGGACGATTTAGCCTACCCAATTCACCTGTACCACATCTTTGGACGGTGAGGGAAACGGGAGCACCCGGAGGAAACCCGCACGAAGGCAGGGAGCACATGCAAACTCCACACAGAAACGCCAACTGAGCCGAGGTTCAAATCAGCGACCTTCTTGTTGTGAGGCGACTCTGCCTCACTCCATAGTGAAGACAATGTGGGTATATTTGTCAAAATATAGAACTACTGTTAGAACTACTCAATGAGATGTGACTATGAAAATATTTGAATTATAAAGGCAGATTTACTAACAGCATGCATCAGCGCAAGAATTCTTTAACTACTAGAATGGCCATATTAGTCGTACTTACCATTCACATAAGACTGTACTCAATTGAGTTTTTGTCACATTTATTCTGTGATTTTAGAATTAAGCTTTTAATGTCTGCTGTCATATTTTATAAGGTCAATAAACAATAAAGAGTCATTTTTTGTAATATAGCCTATATTATCCTGTAAAAGCTGCATACCTCATATTCCTCTGTATGTCCATTTTATAACTTTTCTCCACATTGAAAATGTTGTTTTTGAAAGTTTTGAAAAACATGGATCAAGTAAAGTTATGTTTTGGCTAGCAGAAAGTGAAGTTTTTGTTTCAGAATGTTTGGTAAAAAGAACCATGCATGTTCAAAGCCACAGGAAAAAGTAGCGGATGTTCAAATGCATTTGGTCAAATGGACTGTCATGGCCATTTAAGTTAAAAATCCTATTATTCACATGTATGTAAAGTCAGGGTATGGGTTTCGACTGAGTCTGTAGTTATTAACAATGTAATGTCAGATTTAGTAAAACACACATTGAAACACTGTGATTTTTGCAGCTGACCTTATTGCATTTGCATTTGTAGGAGTTTCGCTTTCAAAATCAAAATCTGATAGGATTAAAACAATATTATCAATACCATAAAATTAGATAAGGCTATGAATATGAGCTGCCTGATGTTTTCTTTGATTACTAGTCATCTTTGTCAACGCATAAGTTTGTGTAAATTTACCCTCTTTAGTAAATCTAGTCAACAACTGAACAGTTCAGATGGAAAAACCTTTAAGCCATCTGAAATTTCCATCGAAAATGTAAATTTTCCAAGCTTCCTTTGTTTATGTTGAGATATTTCACTTTAAAGACTGGGAAAAGTACTTATTCTTTGCCATAAAAGTGATGTTAATGAACACACACTGGAGCCTGATAAAAATGCTAATTTTAGAGGAAAATTTCAGTTGGCATTTAGAGGTTTTTGCATCTAAACTCTTCAACTGTGTTTTTAACGCTTAACACAACGCAAAGCATTATATCTGTGAAATAGCTTGCAGGTATGTGTGTTATAAATGACTCAGTGTGCCTGTATATGTGCTCTTGATTGTTTTGACACTGAAAACTGGACAGAATCCCCAAAAGTGTTTACGTCAGCCTGTGTTGGGAGGGTCAAACAGTGTGTATGAGATTCAGGAAGGTCGGTGTGTGCTAAAATAGTCTGCCCTTTGTGGTTGAAAGGAAGTCATACAAAAGGAGGGACCTGAGAACTGACAGTAAAGCCTGAACAGACAATGACACACACGTAATGCTGAACAGAACATGCAATCATCATGAAGATGCTGCTGCTGCTGCAAAAAAAGTTTCCATCTGTACTTTGTGTTCAAGAAAGAAAAACAAAATAGGTAATTTACCATCAAATTGTTTTTTAAAAAGAGTTTGTATAAAATAAATAAATGAATAAAAAGAAAAGAAAAAAATACCGTTTCTTGTTTTGCTGAAACTGCAAAAATGAAATCAAAAGTGAAATCTAATGCTGTGTTCACACCAGACACGTAATAGCGTCAAGGGCAAGTGATTTACATGTTAAATCAATGTGCAAATGACGTGAATTTCGTGAAAGGTGCGATACGTGCAAATTGAGCGGTTGCATAGCATGTATCTGACCCCACTTCATATAAGCAAAATGTATTCCAATGTATCAGGTGTCACAGATCAGATGTAAAACCTATTCAGGATCAATCATGCATATTTTTTGGGAATGCAAAAAGCTAACATTTTTCTGGAAAGCAGTACAGGACTTTACAGCCAAAGCATTGCAAATTGGACAACATAGAACTGAACAAGACACTTGATCCAATTTATATAAAGAGACTACGCATCATCTAGCAAAAAAAAAAAAAAAAAAAAAAGCATTTTGCTCAACTGGAACCAACAAAGGCCTCCAACATTTGAACTGATCATACAACTCTCAAATGAAACAATGCTTTTGGAACACTATACATACTACTTAAACAAAGGGGATATCTTTTTAAAAATATGAATGCCTCTAACAAACCTCTGACTCTCTGATGCCTCAGATGTATTTTCATAGTAAGTGTGACTTTACTCAATCACAGCAGAACTTTATTTGTTAATTATGATTTTTGTATTCTGTTTGTATTTTTATTTATTTACTTTACTTTATGACTTTTGCTGCTATACTGTACTTGTGTCTACTGATGTCATTGTCTTTGTCATTTTTTTGTTTTTGTTTGTATGTTCATTAAAACCAATAAACAAATAGTTTTTAAAAATAGTCTCTTTAATTTGTAGTTAAGTTCAAAAGTTTAAATTTAAAGGAGCAGAAATGCCAGTCCAAAAATGCTATTTCAAATGGTAAATAAACTAAAAACCTACAAATCACGACTAGAGTTAATTAAATCGTATAACTCAAACCCAAGCAAATGTTCAGAAGTAATTATATTTCTCATATTAAAATTGATAAAGTTAAAGCTTGACTACACTGTAAACGATTTCTTGTTAAATTAACAGTAAGTTACTGGCAACAATTATCCAGTAGCTGCTGTATTTCATAAAACGGTAACATTACTGTAATACTAATTACATTAGTATTACATTTACTGTAAAATGTAAAACATCATTTTACTGTTGTTGATTTTTACTGTAACACCAATTACAGTAGTGATACACATACTGCAAAACTGAAAACAGTATTTTATTGTACATTTTTACCATGAAGAACTACGGTATTTTAACGTTACTTTTATTATTACTGTATAGTATTTTACAGTTATTAAATGTTATTTTATTTTATTTAATAGTGCTACTTTATAATGGGTAAAAATGTTCAAAAATTGCACAAGTGTTATTTTAACTGTTCAAGAAATACAAGAAAAATAAAGAAACTGAAACTTTAACTTCACAATAAAGGTTTATTGTGTAAACCATGCTAAAACAGTAGCAATAATTCAATATAACAAAGCAACAGAACACTAATAAACTATTGATCATTAAAACCAGTCAACAATTAATGCATCAAAAATTATTACAATTTTAAAAACAGGTGAAAATACTGCTACAAGACAGGAAATGATGAAGGCCAAATGATGTGGAAAGGGACAGTGAAAAAGGGCAGCAGCATGATGATGATCCTGCAAAAATGACAGGCAAAATCAATCACTGAAGTAAAAACTAATCATCCCTCAAACCATTTAATTCATTCAGAAACGAAACACTGCACTGTTGTTTTTTTAAACATATATATATATATATATATATATATATATATATATATATAAATATATATAACAGTTATAATATATATAACAGTTTTTTTAATTGTTTTTGTTGGTGAAATACAGTTTATTGTCAATTCACAATTACACTAACGTTAATGGGGAAAAGATCAGCGGGCATTGTTCTTAAAGATTGCTATTCAGGTGTCCACACAGGTGTGTAAAAAATAAAGTCTCATCTTAACTTAATGTCCGACTCTGTATAGCTCGAATATCTGATTCCATGATCACACTACTAGTGCTTCCACGAATTTAAGAGGGGTGAACACAGTTCATTCTCACTTTAAGAGGCTACATATTTAAAATTAAATAAATAAAAATATTCTAATTTAACGTGACTAATGTTAATTAAATACTTTTAGGCTTTTAACACGTATAAATCCACTTCTAACTTACAGATAAGATTGCGTTAGAGAACATGAAAGCCGTGGGTGATTTTTTAAAATAATGCTAATGATGAGTTACTGATATTTGGTTTGCATAAAACAAAGTAATCACTAAGTATTCATTTTTGGCAAAATCTGCAGAGAGGCTCAGCGACACGAGGAAATGTGTTAAAGTTGAGTAGAGAACTAAAGAGCAGTCTAGCCTACTTCATGAAATGTTTGTGGTAATATTCTGCGGTCAATTCGTATTACTGTATTTTAATATGCAGCAGTGATGGCATGTCAGCGAGACAAATAAACATTTTATCGAGTCATTTCATACAATTTATTTATTTATTTATTTTTTATACAAACCCTCTAGTGACATTTCCTCAAACTAAATCATCATAACGTTACTGTGCACAGCATCAGTAAAACGTTGAGAATAATTTAAATACTTAATTTTTTAAAACAGTCACTGCTGATTAGAAACTAACATTAAAGCTAAGCTTACAGAAATCCTGTATGCATGACAATATAAATATGTATTACTCACTGATGTCGAAGCACTTCCAGGTCATCAGAGATGTAGACAGGACAGAATGTGTGCTATCAAATGAGCTCTTGTGCAGCCTTTGTTGGACATCCAGGTAGTATGTTCACCCACACTGTAAGAAACAAAAACAGAAACAATTTATTAAAATGTGAGGGATAGTAAACATGTTTGGTCTACAGAGAGAAGAAAATGTTAACTTTAAGCATTGATCCTAATGAATCTATTTCTAAACTACATTTAACCTTATCACGGAAACAGCATTTTTGAGCTTTTAGACCAGGGGTGCTCAACCTTGTTTGCTTTAAATTAGAATTAAAACAATAAATCTTTATGTCAAATAAAATACTTCAGATCTAAATAAAGCAGGTGCTTTTACCTAAAGGTTCCTTCCCTCCAGTTAGTTTGGCTGCAAATACCTCCACATCTGTGCTTTATTCGGTTCTTGTCTTAAGAGTAACTGGTGTCGCATTCCAGGTCCATCACAATCTGGGCTAGAAGGACAATATGACAAAAGACAAGACACATATAAATAAGTCTCAGAATAAAATATTTAAAGGAATAGTTTACTATTTTGCCACTATTTACTCCACGTGTTTTAAACTAGTTTGAATTTCTGTTAAACACTGAAGCAGATATTTTGAAGAATGTTAGTAACCAGTAACTATTGACATCCATATTTGAACCAAATTTCTTTAAAAAATACGAGTTTGTGTTCAACGGAACAAATTAAATATATAACTATTTTGAAACAAGTGGAGGATGCCAAAGATGCTATTATTTTCATTTTGGGGTGAACTGTCCCTTCAATTCAAGTGTCAAGCAATAGTCATAAAATGATGTGTCGCTTGAGGAAAACTAAATCAAGTACCTTATTTGAACAAGCAGAATCATTATGCCATTGTATTCAGTGATTCTCTTTTACATTTTCCCACTATAAAACGATAGCTTCAACATGCAATCCATGTTAAGACAAAAATGAATAGCATAAAAAAACATATTGAACTAAACTTACAGTTTCCAGGCTGTTTGAAAAAAAAACAAACACATATGCCCAGTAAAATTGCTAATAAACACAAAGACAACAGTTATAGAAAAAAATGTTTGTCTAATATTTACTCAGCACTTGGTAGGCAAATAGCATAGCCGTGGCTGTTTTAACACCAGATGTTTTTTTTTTCTTAAAGTTTTCTTAGGAACTGCTGGAAGAAGAAAAAGAGGTTGTACATGAAACTCCTCACAACAAATCTGTGAACAACTTGACATTTAAAAATCTAATCAAAATGAGGAAGGCATCGACATTACCTTGAATAATCAAGTGAGGAGTGATTGGTAGCATCAGTTTTTCAACATCAATTACTGTAGCTGAAAAACAGATAAATATAATAAGAGTAAAATAAGACTTAACATTAATTAATCTAAATCTATGGTACAACCATACCAATCTGTATGGGGTTAAAACACATTTGTACACAAATCATTCCCTGACCCCATCAATTTCTCTTAGATTAGGATGGATATGACTTTGGCTTATATCTGTGTACTCAGAACGTACACTCACCTCAGGTACACCTGAACACCAAAAATTAAATGTACAATTAATGACACACTATACATCAAGCTCATTAACATTATTGATAAATAGACAATTAATATGTATTTTGTTAATATTAACGTTAGCTTAAAATAATTCAACTGCATTTAATTTTCAGCTCCATTTAATAAAACAGTTAAGACTCATTTCATTATGAGTTTAGTTTAAATAACTAACTTACAGTTGAAAAATTTTACCATAATGATAGCTTAGTCATAATGACTAAGTTAACGTTATGTGAAGACCAGAGCTTACCTTAACGGTAAACGTTTAACTTTTCATGGTGACTTCGCCTTCATCTCAGTGTTGTGCTGAAATAGAGAATTCATTAATGCAGTTACAATAAGTTGAAGTTATGTTTTTCAGATAACTTAACGTATGGTCAAAAACTCACTCAAGATAAACTTACTGTACAATACCTCGCAAACACTACAATGACCGCCTGGCGTCTGTTATTTCTTGTTTAAAATACCGTTTGTTAACGGATAGCGTGACATAACATAAGAACCTACAACTAATGTCACTTGGTTAATTCTTTTAAATTACACACACAATACACAGAAATACTTATAAAACAATCCTTTAACGGACAAAATTTGACTTTAAAACACTTACCGAGGATGAATTCGCTGGATGAAAGACGACAGGTGAATTTCAAATTAGGACAGCCGTTGCCTGCAGGTCGAGTCGTGTCCGTTCGGTTCTATGAATCGGCTCCTTAGTGAACAGTAAAGAATCGAATCCGCCTAAAACAGATTCCTTTTTGTATATGATTCATTACTATTTCGTTATACTGCTTGGCCACAAGCATTTATACACTAATTATACACTAATTGCATATTGCTGAATGTGCTTGTGAACACGTGTGATCAAATAATTCCCGAGCAAACGGTTCAATACGATTCAGAGTCGCTCGAGTGCTGAACCGAACCAGTGCAAACGTGATATTGATTACAATATAGTAACATTGTTTTATATTCACTTTACCAGCGAAATTATTACATATATCTGACCTTGACAATACGAATAAAGTTCGTTTGAAGTGTTTTGAGAATTAATATTTTTTTCTCCCAGAATTCATTTCACATCAACAAGCAAATGGTAATGGCGGATGAGAAAGCCCAGCTAATATTATAAGTATTGCGTTTAATATGTCACGAAATGAAATTTTAACAGTGTTTCATGCGAGAATGTAGTTCTTACAAACTTAAATCTGTGGTTTATTTATAGATATCATGTGTAAATTGTAAGCGTGCTTTGCCGAGATTCTGACCTCCAGGGTGTCCATCATCACTCATGTATCCGGCGAAACGAGGTTATAATCGGCTAGACATGTGAGACTTGCCCCGGTCTTAGATGGCTCTATAATGAATGTGTTATGAAATTTAGTTTTAACCGTTTTTCATGCGGGAATGTAGTTGTTTTAAACTCAAGTCTGTGGTTTATTTATAGAGATGGTGGGTATTTTAAAATATTGTTTTGAAAATGCGGAGATATGTGACCTCCATGGTGATGACGGGTGCCCTAACCTCATGATTCCGTCTAAAGCAGGCTGGTCATTATGACATTTAAGCTAACTTTGGTTTCATGAATCAATTACTTTTGTTCCAGTTTACGTTTTGGTTAAGCACAAATTTATGTTGATTAAAAATGATTTAATATTTTCATGTTAACCTTATAAAATTAAGGTGCAGTACACCCAAATATGGAAAACCAGGGGACAGCTTTATGCACTGAACAGTCTGAAGAAATAGGTTATTTTATTTTTCTTCACAAAATACTTTGTCAAAAAAAAAATAAACATAATAATAATATAAAGTGTGTGTAGAGTTTTTCATGGTCATTTGCAGTACTGTATTTAGATGCACAGTAACTGATTTTTTCCCAAAATTCATTGTAAAATCTGCAGTAGCATACTGTTAATCATGTTCACAGTATGGAAATGTTGAGAATACATTATCATGCTTTGAAAACAGCAATATATACAGTAACACACTGTGCACAGCTTATACAGTAAACAACTGTTGAGAAATGCAGTATAATACCGTGAAAACAACAGAAATCGTTTACAGTGTAGGACAGGCTCATACCTATATATTTGCAGAAATTCAAGAAATCCCACCCACAAAGTGCACAGATAGTTCTCTCATCAATAAATCACAGCAAAGCTTCATAAAACCAACCAGTCATAACTGTCACCTCCATGTCAAACGAGTTATATTAATCAGTATTACTCAGCATACAATTATAGAAAAAATGTAAATATAAAGAACGCTCTCAAAGCACTTCTCTTCTTCCTCTTCAATGCAAGACTTCTGTCATTCACACCCCCACTGTGATGTCACCATCTGTGGCCCTAGACCTGTCTGCCACCAGTGTGTGTGTGAGTGTGTGTGTGTGTGTGCACCATCTGTCCACTGCACTCCTCTCCTTGATGCTTTTATGTGCTCTTCTTGTGAGTGTATCACTAGCACACATGCATCTCGCACCATTAACACTCTCCATTTCATTCATGTACTGAAGGCATGAAACCCTTGGGGCTGTATTACATTTCTCTAATCATGTACATATGACCCATTAGTCCAGTGCTCATGTTCCTATTGATTCCTCTGAGCATATGTCTATTCAACAATTCATTCGGTCTTTGCCGGATGTCAGTTTAAGTTCGCTGTGTGTGTGTAACTATGATATATTGTATGTCTTGTTGTATTGTGGCTGTATTCTAAATCCAGAATAGAAATAAATTAATATAAAATGTATTCTAAAATAAAATAATAGGAAAAGTTAAATCTGACACAATTACAACCTTAAAACTCAAATAATTAGTTACTTACATTTAAAATAGTTCTTAAAAAAGAATAAAATAAACAATCAAAAACCTATTTCATGTAGTTATCAAGAAAATATTTAACATACAATCTGAAACATTTTTTTTAATATTACTAAAGAAGATACTTGAACTTTAACTACAATTAAAATAGAAACTATGAATATGAAAATGTAGCAGTAAAATCAAATCCAAACTATTAATAAAAGCCACAGTATAGTTACTTAAATTAAATCAGTTTTTTTCTCAGGTCAAACAGAGAGCAATAAATCTGTAAATAAAATAATGTTGTTCACTATAAATGTACCACAATACTGTTGCACTACTTGCCTCAACTTTTAATAACTCTTGCACAACATTAAACCTTAAACACCTCCTTTGCACAATATTCACCTTTAATACCTCTCTTGCACAATATCCTGCACAACATTGTTCAGTCTCATGTAAAAGTACTTGTATAGCCTGTCTTATATGTGAAGTTAAATATCTTATGTATATGTTAGTTGTTTTTAAAATAGCTCTTATGTCCAGTGTGTGTGTGTTTGTATTTATGATTAATTTATGTAGCACCGTGGTGCTGCAAGACACAACATTTTATTTCTCTGTATGTCCACACATGTAGCAGAATGATAATAAAGCTTGACTTGTATAAATGCAATATAAATAATATGCATGCATATACACAAACACCATAAAACCATAAATTATCAAACAATAAATATTTAAATATAGGTGTCTCCTTACAATATTTGATATCAAGATCAATTTTTTAAATATTTATTTTCTCAGTTTACTGTAAAACCCAACAGTAAACTTTATCAAGTGAAATGAGTGTACTCAAAATGTACTGGAAGTTAATTCTACTTATTTGAAAAGAGTTTTGAACTCAGTGTTGAAGGTAATGAGTTAATTAAATACCTCATTACTTCAACTGTAGTAAGTTCATAGTACTTATATTATGAGATAAAATTTTTTAACTCAAATTGTTTGTTGCAATCGGTTTCCTATAATGGTTTGAATTGCCTTAACTTATTGGGTTTTACAGTACTCAGTTGGTTTGAGTTTTCTTCATTTATTGGATTTTCCTGTGCTCTAATTGCTTCGTTTGCTCAAATGAATTAAGTTCACAGTACTTTTCCTACATTAGGAGTTTTTGAACTTAAATGGTTTGTTGCAATCGGTTTCCTCAAATGGTTTGAGTTACCTTAACTTTTTGGGTTTTACATTGCACTGTAAAAAGTGGAAACTTAAACAAATTACTCTGACTTGTTACAATTAAATAAATTAAGTTAGACAAACTGAATTTATAACAGTTCTCAGTAATAAATTAAGTTAGTTATTTAAGGTGTAACAGGTTTTAGTAAGTTATTTATGGCAAATATAAGTATTGTTCACTATCAATAATGAGCAATACTTGT